>NC_058403.1:105493831-105592529 GCF_002201575.2 Neomonachus schauinslandi
AAGGAAGGAAGGAAGGAAGGAAGGAAGGAAGGAAGGAAGGAAGGAAGTAGGGCTAAGTCAGGAAGGGAAAATCACGCCCAGCCTGGGCACAGGCTAAAGCTGGTCTTCCACAGGCACTCAGGAAAGGAAGAGGATGGAACTCCAGGGGTGCAAAAGGAAAAAAAAAATAACAAAATAAAATAAAAAGACAAAAAGGAGATAAACCTTGGTTAGAATGAAGAAAAAAGTCTTGACTGAGGAAAAAAAAAAGGCACATGAAACAGTATTAGAAACAAAATGCTACAGAAATAGCAGTATTTAAAATTAATAAGAAAAATAAATGCATGGCTCTCAAATTCTTTGACACCTCTTTCATTGACAGGTGGGATCTATTTTCCTTCCCCTGACTCTGGGTGGGCTTGTGACTGCTTTGATCAGTAAAATATAGTGGAAGTGATGCTGCATCAGAAAGGTCATACGGCTTTCGCCCACCGCCATTGGGATGTTCATCTCAGGGAAAGCAGCTGCCTTGTAAGGAATCTGACTGCCTTGAGATGGGTCTCACTGCCATCATGGCGCCATCTCACTCTCATCATGGCAATGAGAGTCACACAGAGGTGGTCTGATCAGTAGCGCCCACTGAGCTCCCAGACAACAGCCAACATCAACTACCGACTCAGTGAGCAAGCCAACTTGAGCAGCCACACACAGTCGGTCCTTCAGGTGACTGCAGTCCCAGCCAACACCTGACTGCAACTGTATAGCACACCTCACATGAGAACGGCCCACCCAAGCCCTTCCCAAATTCCTAGCCCTCAAAATTGTGAGATAAATAAAATGATTGCTTTATTACCACCATTAAGTTTGGGGTTATTTATTGTGCAGTAATAGTAACCAGGACATTACTCATACCCTTATGATAAATATTTCACAAAATATGTGTGAAATACTTAGAACCGTGTCTGGCATATATTAACATTTAATAAGTATTAATACTTATTCTCCAGGTTAGATACTATTACCGCACTAGGATTCAAACTTTCTGCTTAGGTTTCCCTTTTAAATTTTTGAAAAACTATCATCCTAAACATTTTTGTCATCATAAAGTTAAATAAGTGGCCAAGGATGCCATGTCCAGCATACCGTAAGTATGGCAGTTTTAAAAATAAAGTGGTTACATCACTGTCTCAAATGTATCCAATGGAATTTAAATCCCATGGCTATTTGATATCTATCATCATCCTTTTAAAAAATTCATGAACACACTCTTCTTCAGCAGTTGGAAATTCTACGTTCTTCCTTTTTTTCCCTGAACTTGTTTTTCTAGTCCATTTTCTCACCCAGAATTTTATTCTGATATAAAATATTTGTATACTTGAAAATATTTTACAGATGACCCTATCAAATAATTCTCTGGAAGAAAAATGTGAATATAAATAAAAATATTAAATTTTTTATTTTTTATATCCATAAGACTCTAAGTGTTATAAAATGTCCTAGGGATTGAGTTATCATGACAATTATTGTTGGACATAATTGATCAAAATTAGATTTCTAAATTTTGAAAAAATTATTGCTTAACATAAGAAGTAAAATTTTATTGAAAACATATCTTTTAATGACACAGATGGGGTTGAATTTTTTTTTTTTTCTGAATTAGGTCATGTATCCATAGAGTAATATTCTTCATTGGTAGAATGAGATAAGATTCAATATCAAGTCTATTCTCTCTTTTTTTTTTCATTTTTAAAGACATGTTCTGAGAACTTTGGTCATATAAATAAGTTAATGGAAATGAAAGGGGTTTTTTAAATTAGAGTAAAAATTATTCAGTTCTTTAAATGTCTTCTTGGGTATATACAAAAAATCACAATGAGGTGTCCTTTAACAATGATATGTTAATGATCCATCCAGCAGCATCTCTGAGATGGAGAGCTTACAGAAGAAGATGACCGGAAGTGATACACACAGATTTATGTATGACGAGGATCACTCTAGCTACTTTGCTAGAACAGACTGTAGGGAGTTGGGGAAGCAGACAGGGCGATTAGGAGCTTGTTGCAATGAGATGAGATGACGGCAGTGTTGACGGAGTGAATACACTGAGTGAATAGTGGCGGTTATAAAGTCATAAGACTCTGTGTACATATTTTGAAGATGAGAAGGACAGAATTTCCTGGTGGGTTGGTGGCAGGAAAGCAGTATAAAAGAGTGATGGGAGGGTCACCTGGGTGGCTCAGTCCGTTAAGCCTCCAACTCTTGATTTCGGTTCAGGGTTCAGGTCGTGATCTCAGAGTCATGAGATAAAGCCCCATGTTGGGTTCCCCGCTCAGCAGGGAGTCTGCTTGAGATTCTCTCTGTCCCTCTGTCCCCCCAATAAATAAACAAATCTTAAAAAAAAAAAGAATGATGGGAAGAATTTTGTCTTGAGCCCCTTGCTTAGACTGAGCAGATGCAGGAGAATAGAGTTTGCTGGGCGTAAGTGGGCATATTTTTTGTATTTACTCACATGTTCACCTTTTTTTATGCCCTTGGTTTCTTCCTGAAGATCCAGGTTTCCATTTACTTTCATTTCCGACAGTCAGAACTTCCCTGAACAGTTCTTCTAGGTCTGCTACCGAGAAATTCTCTTTTATCTGAAAATACCTTATTTCACCTTCCTTCTTAAAAGGTATTCACCCTGAGTTTTTTCATCTTCCATCACTTTAAAAATGTTCTTGCCTTGTTTGCTGGCCTCTGTATTTCCTGATGAGAAAGTCAGTGGTCAAGTCATTTTCCCTTGTCTGCAGGGTGTTGGATTTTGCTAGCCATTTTCCATATTTTCTCTTTCCCTTTGGTTCTGATCAGTGTGACTATATGTGCTCCAGTTTCTTTTGTCCTTATACTGCATGGGTTTGCTGAGCTTCTTGCATCTATAAACTTCTGTTTTTCACCAAATTTAAGATTGTTTTGCCCATTGTTTCTACAGAGTCTCTCTCCCCTTCTCTGGAGCAGCAATAACACGTGTATTAGACCTTTTGAAATTGTTCGTCATGTCCCTGAGGTTCTGTGCATTTTTTTCACTCCTGTTCCCCTCTTCTTTGGATTGGATGGTTTAATCGATAACTCCTTAAGCTCACTTTTTCATTTCTATGCTAAGTGCATCCTGTAACTCTTTAATTTCAGATAATATATTATCCAGTTCTAAAATTTTCATTTGGTTATTTTCTATATGACTCTGGTGAGATTTCTTAACTTTTCATTTATGGCCAGCTTATTGTCCCTTACCTCACTGAGCATAGTTCTAAGCGCTGACTTAAAAATACTTATCTGGTAAGTGTGTAAGACTTGAATCACAGACCTGTACCTCTGAAACAAATAATACATTATATGTTTTAAAAAGAAGAAGAAGAAGATAGTAGGAAGGGAAAAATGAAGGGGGGGAATTCGGAGCGGGAGACGAACCATGAGAGACTATGGACTCTGAGAAACAAACTGAGGGTTCTAGAAGGGAGGGGGGTGGGGGAATGGGTTAGCCCGGTGATGGGTATTAAGGAGGGCACGTACTGAATGGAGCACTGGGTGTTATACGCAAACAATGAATCATGGAACACTACATCAAAAACTAATGATGTAATGTATGGTGACTAACATGACATAATAAAAAAAATACTTATCTGGTCTTTCTTTCCCTAATCATTCTAAAGTTTTAGCCAGTCTACACACACACGTGACAGGTAAGTTTCCCAAAACAGAAAAACAAACAAACAGAGGGAGGGGCAAGAGAAACCTGCTCTAATTGTATCTCTCTCTTGCTCAAAGCCCTTCAGTATTTTCCTTATGCTAGAAAATAAACTTGAAACTCATCAAATTGATTTTAAAGGCCAATCACCATCTATCTCCAGTCCGCTTTTTCAATGTCATGTGTAGTTGCTTTGCAGCACAAAGGATGTGTTCCGACTAGATTGCTTCCCCACCCCACCCCGCCCCAGTTCCCCTAAGGTGTCTGTTGCTTCACACCACCACATTTGCATCACTCCTTTCCCTTTCTCCCTGTCAGTAAAGCTTTCTGCCCACCCATTTCCCAATTTCCGCATTGACATTCCAGGCAGTCATAAAGCCTCCTCTGACCCCTACAGCCTGCAGGGAGAGCTTCCTTTCCTATTCTTTTCATCCCTATCAGCTGAACTAGTGGGGGCACACTGTTATGACAACTTTACTACTGACTTGGACAATCCGCTCCCTTTACTCTAGGTCCTGCCCCCTTTCACCTGCTCTTAGTCCCACTCCTTTGCACCTTTGAGGTCCCACCCTTCAGGCACACCTTCAACATTCTTCCTACCATCTTTCCCCTTCACCATTGACATGGGTTCTTGAAGAACCATGACAGGGCCAGGGACCTTAAAAAAGGTTTTGTTTTGCTTTATTTCTAGAAAATTCCATTTAATATTTCTAGAAAATCGCATTTAAATAATAAGAGAGAAAGCTTAAAACATCATCCGGAAGAGGGGAGGCATATTTGATTGCGTAAGTATCCTTTTCCTCCTCTTTCCTCCTCTCCCTTCCCTCAGGCCAAAAACAAACGTGAGGCCTGATGATGAAAGTATTGGAGTAGACTTGATTAGGGTTGAGGTGCCGGCCCTACTTGCTCTGTGTGCAAGAAGACACCTGAGCGGGAGGGAAGCAATGACTGAGGGGGGCATTTGGCCGTGGGGGCCTGGAGAGGTGCCTTCCCCAGTCCTATGAGACTGGGACACTTTGGGCAGTAAAGAGAGTATTGTTAGTAACAATCACATAGAAACAAGAGGCAAACATGGCAATGTCCCTCCGAACAGGATGTATAACCATCCCACACATACCCCCAGCATGATGTAGAACAGCAATCTCAAGGTTTCTATAGCAGTGATCCCTCCCACATAAGGCACGCAGACATGACTGACAGAAGCCAGCAGCCAGGAGAGCTGGGGTCAAGACAGGGAAATGCAAAGTGCCCTGCCGTGGACCCCGTTGTGAGGGAAGGAGTCTCACCGCAGGGGACCTGAAGAGCAGGCCTGTCAGGACGAGGACGAGGATGAGGATGGGACAGGCTCCAGACACTCCTCCCATGGTCAAGATAAGGGCCCTAGAAACTTAGGTTACCCCAAGAAGGGAGGTAAGGAGACAATCTGAACTCCACTGAGCTGCCATCCAAAAGTGGCTATTTATCTTGAATTGGCAGCATTTTTGCTCTACTCTCAATGGAAATGAAGATTTTGTGAGCTAGACACTGAGGAATGAGTGATGTGTCTGTATTCTTGCCACAGATTTTAAAATTTTAAATTGCTCTCAATTCTCTCTCTTTTTTTAAATTTTATTTTATTATGTTATGTTAGTCACCATACAGTACATCATTAGTTTTTGATGTCAATTCTCATCCTAAGACGAGCCATCCTTTTATTGTTTCAGTGTCCTCTTTGTCCTCTGAACTTGGGAGAACTGGATCGAACCCACCAGGCCATTCCCAGAGAAGTGAAACACATGCATCAGCACACAGGCAGGGCCGCACACATAGGCTGGGATGGGCAGGGCACAGAGGAATGCGTGGGAGCGTGCTAACCACCAAGTCTCAGCAAGGAGAACTTTGAACCAGAGCCTTTTCCAAATGAGCACCACTACTTCCCGTCAAGAATAACAATGACAGGGGCGCCTGGGTGGCTCGGCCATTAAGCGTCTGCCTTCGGCTCAGGTCATGATCCCTGGGTCCTGGGATCGAGCCCCGCATCGGGCTCCCTGCTCGGCGGGAAGCCTGCTTCTCCCTCTCCCGCTCCCCCTGCTTGTGTTCCCTCTCCGGCTGTGTCTCTCTCTGTCAAATAAATAAATAAATAAATCTTTAAAAAAAAAAAAGAATAACAACGACATTTATCACAACAACCAATACCAACCAATCTAGTGACAGATTTGAATCGTTGTCCCGTATCTTTTCATCACAGTCTCCACCCTTAGAGGAGGAGATGCAGTCCCAGAAAGGTCGCATGACTGTGTGACTCGCTCTACCCTCAGCACCTTTGAAAGACTCAAAGCCAGATGCTGTGTGTCACCAGTAACGTGGATTCAATCCAGGACCAAACTCTCTGTGCACTGAACCTCTTAAGAGGTCCATTCCTGTCACTCTTGCTTTATGATATTAATAAGCACACACTGGCTGTTTGCTCACTGAAGTTTTGGGGTTTTTCTTCATCTGCCTGTTGCAGGGTTGGTTTCTTCCTTTCTGTTAAATTGCTAATCATGAATTAGTGTTGGTCATCTTTATTACCTTTCAAATACTTAACACCAGATAGGGAGTCACTTTGTACTCCTACAGCATTTCTGCTGCTTTAATATGCTACACATTTCTTTTAGGACATCATCATTGAAAGAAAATATAGTTCCTTTTTATAGATTTGAGAACATTGCTATTTATAAAGCGCAGAGCAACTCTGTGAAAATAAAGTATTTGGCAAACACAGAAAACACATCGAAGCCATCAGTGAAAAGTGTGCTAAAGGCTATACCATCTCTGCAATCACTGCTTTAAGGAAATTTCAAGGAAAAAAAAGGCTATTCCGTATGAGCCTTTACCAGCCTCTACGGGATCTAGAGATGTAGGAATCACCTACATTTTCTCCATTTCCTTCCCATTAAAGGAGAAGAAGGACTGAGCATAATCCCAAAAAGGAAAAATAGAGAGCAAAATGGGAGGTAATTATTTTCTTGTTTTTAAAAGTAGGCAAGATCTGATAATGGTTAGGTGACCAGAATCAATGACATTCTGTGATCTTACAGGAAACATTTGAGTGTTAGACCAAAGCAAACTGTTTCAGCCATTGTCCAGTATTGCTGTAATTTACTCAAACTTGTTTCTTTCAAACTTGAAAGATGACCCCACACACAGAAAGGGGCTTCCAGCTCATAAAAACTATTTGGAGAGCCCAGTATTTAAGTCACTCCTCCCTTGTTGGAGTATTGCTGCTGTAATGATTTTTTTTTTTTCTGTTAGTTTCAGGGGTAGAATTTAGAGATTCATCAGTTGCATATAACACCCAGGGCTCATTCCATCAAGTAGCCTCCTAATGCATATCACCCAGTTACCCCATCCCCCCACCCACCTCCCCTCCAGCAACCCTCAGTTTGTTCCCTAAAGTTAAGAGTCTCTTCTGGTTTCCCTTTCTGATTTCATCTTATGTTATTTTTCCTTCCCTTCCCCTGTGGTCCTCTGTTTTGGTTGAGTTCCTGTTTAGGTCTCCTTGCCTTGATTCCCATCCTGGGGGCTGACCACAATTCAGTCACTCACAATAGAAACAACACACCAGGATTCTTAGTGTTTGGTTTGGTATGAATGCAAGTAATCCTTCAACCCTACACTGGAAACGCAAATAATTCACACCCTTCATAGACGGATACTGCCTCACTACCCAGTAGAAAAAGTGACTCCATTTCTACCATTCTGGACCCTCAGGAAGACCATTTGTGTAAGATTAAACTCAATGAAATATTTTGAAGAAGGCCCTCACTGATATTTCCCATTTGTGATGATCGCATTGCTTCAAGTCAAGGGAGCCTCATTAATAAAATCCACAAATATTCCGAATATGAAAGTAAGTGGCAGAAGTAAAACAAGACATGTATGTAAGGACGTGGTTGTCGAATGAAAAGAGAGCATGAGAGATCACTTAAGTCTGGAAAAGCGAAAGTCATTTAACGAGTTTTCACCTGAGACCAAGGTGGCAAATCCAAGCTATGGGGAAGTTGTTCAACCTCTCCAAGTTCCAGTATCCCCATTGGCACAAGAAGGAAATACAGATTACGACGTTTATATGAATATTACAGACAGTAAATATACAGCACCCGGGGCATAGTAAGTGTTCAATAAAACTATGGACATTATGACAGCTTGTCATTTATTGTTATATTATTTACATTCTAACACCTAGAGTGTTTTTAAAATGTTTCAGAGCATACATGTTTTATTTGACTGTAATAAATACACATGGAAGAGTTGGGCCCAATACTTTTTGGGGCCCAATTTTTCTCAGTGTCCAAAAGCTGATTTATACTATTATTGCCCAGTATGCAGGAAGTTTAAGGCATGTCAGCAGGAGCTCTTTCTTCCACAATGTCTGGACCTAATTTAGGAACTGGTCTACACAGGCTAGTTCATGGAGGGGAGACTGAAAACAAAGAAGTTCCCCTACAAATATCTGAGGTGCCTGAAGAGGGCTAAGATGCTCTGGCTAGCTAGGACATGAATCAGGAGAATGCAGAGGACAGAACCAGTGGGGCTAGCAGACCTGGCCACACCAACATTGAAGTGACAGGTGTTCTGACCGTCTACAGGGCTGCAGATGTCCAGGGCTACTCAAAGCACTTCCATCATCCCTATAAGGGATCTTGAAAAAGGCTAAGGGACACTGTGAAACTTTCATTGCTATAAGAGATGGTGACTCCTTTTCTTTTTTCCTACTCATGTGACCAATGCTCCGAGAGGCTTTTGCTACTCAAAATATGGTCCAAGGATCAGCAGTATGGGCAGCACCTGAGAACTTAGAAATGCAGAATTACTCCAGACCTCCTGACTCAGGACCTGCATTTTAATAAGATCCCCCAAGTGATTCAAATGCATATTGAATTTTGATAAGCACTAACTTGTACATATCAGGGGACCATGTGTATGAAGAGGTTGAACAGGGTGGAGAATGCATACATTTTGCGTAGTACAGAAGAAACAGAGAACTGGAGAGGTTTAATAACGTTTCTATGATCACGCACACCTGTCTGATTCTAAAATCCATGCTCTTTGATTATTGAGCAGCTGTTCTTTAAACATGAGTTGGATTTCTGTTAAAGAATATGCTTTCTATACAACTTCCTTCTGATAAATGGGAGGATTAATGCAGATGTTCCCAGGTGGAGGTAGAGGGAAGATAAAGATTAAACTCAAGGCAAAGCAACTCATCTCTCATAAAGCACCACAGACTCTGCCATCTATAAGTGAAAACCATGTGTGAGTGTACTTTGCCTCAAACCCTGAGACCCACTCCGGGCTTTGAGTTCCTCTCTTGGCCATAGTTTTTGCTTCCTGCCTCACAGAACCTGATCCATGCCTCCCCATGTCCTGATGCCCAGTGCTGACCATAGCTCTGAAGTATATACACATTTTCTCAAGGATTTCTTTTGTGAGTTATAGCTGAGAAGTAAGTGTGCAGTGCTGGCATTAACAATGTTTGACAAACTTTTCAGACTCATAACCCATTTTCTTTCTTAAACATAATTTTTTAGGGAAAAAGAGAAACAACTAAATTCCTACTAAAGATAAAAAGCCAGATTCAGCAAAGGATGGTGTGATCCCTTAAACAGAGAGGTCACCCATTAAGGGCTAGAGGCCATCCTCAGAAAATGGGAGGTAAGGCTGTGGAGATGGCAGACAATCTTTTTCAGAAGATTGCTGTGATGTGGAAGACAAAAATATGGTGGCTAAAGAGAAGGAGGTGTTGAGGGGGCATTTTAAAGATGGAAAAGCCTTGGGGCACCTGGGTGGTTCAGTCAGTTAAGAGTCAGACTGTTGGTTTCAGCTCAGGTCATGATGTCGGGGTCATGAGACTGAGCCCTGAGGCGGGCTCCACACTGAGTGTGGAGTCTGCTTGAGATTCTCTCTCTCCCTTTCCCTCAGCCCCTCCCCCACTGCCCACACACTCGCTCACTCTCTCTCTCTTTCTCTCTCCCAAATAAATAAATAAAAACAAAAAGAAGATGGGAAAGCCTTGAGCAACTTTGACTGCTGCCAGGAAGGAGAACCCAGTGTGAGGGATAGGCTAGAGATTATAGAGAGAAACAACAGACAGAACAAGGTCCCCAGGAAGATGGGGTCATGGAATCCAGAGCACAAGTAGACAAACTGGTCTCAGGCAGGGGCTGGATAATCTGTTAGTATAACAGGAGAAATGGTGGGAGGAGGATGGAAGCAGATACAGGAAGGTTTTAGGCTCAATGGAAGAAGGTGAGGAGGTTCCCTTCTGGTGGCCTCTGTTCTCTCTGTGAAGTAAGAGTGAAGGGTTCACTGCTGGGGATGAAGGAGTCATTGGAGAGGTCATGTGTTTGAGGAGAGTAAATGTACATAGTCACTCTTCAGCAGGAAACAGCACACTCAAAGGGTTGAACTAAAGAGAATTAATTATGGGGCGGGCGCCTGGGTGGCTCAGATGGTTAAGCGTCTGCCTTCGGCTCAGGTCATGATCCCAGGGTCCTGGGATCGAGTCCCACATCGGGCTCCCGGCTCAGCGGGGAGCCTGCTTCTCCCTCTGACCCTCTCCCCTCTCATGCTGTTTCTCTCTCGCTCTCTAAAAAATAAATAAATAAAATCTTTAAAAAAAAAAGAGAGAATTAATTATGGGGCAAGTCAGATAGATGTGGGCTGGGTCAGGGGAACAAATAAGGGAGGGTGAGGCACCCAGGAACTAGCAACAATGGGCAAGAAAAGGGAAGGGAGCCCTTGAGAGTGGGAGCCATGAAAGGGGAATTAATTGCCCAACAGAGACATTAGTCAGACCCGTGGTGAGGCCGAGTGGAAGCAGGGAAACAGGGAAACAGAGAACCCAACTTTTCTGTTCTCTTTCCCTCTGGTTCTTCTACTGGTGCCTCCCTTGACAAAACCCAACATGAAGCCAGAGGGCTAAGAGCCCGATGATGTTGTTTGTTAAGGTCAGACAATCAGTGCACAGAAAAGACATAGGTGGAGAATCTATCCACAGGAGAAACAGCAAATAACCAGCCAGTGGAGAATGTTTGAAATGGCCACTGTGCAGGATGGATGAAATTGCTGTCTAGGAATAGGGCCTACCTGAGGTTGGGAGCCATGAATTTATCATGGCCCTTATCAGTGCAGGCCTGTGATTATCTCCTGGAGGGCTCAGCAGTCCAGGCATAAGCACAGAGAAATGGGATGGCTTGGTTGACCCAGAGTTGGGGTTTTTCAGGCAGGCGGGGAGCACAATGGGAGTGAGGGAATCGGCACTGGAAAGACATGTGATAGATAATGATGTGTAAGATGCATGAAAATGCTGATAGAAAGAGGAGATCAAGTTCTTGGAGGCCAACCCAGGGGTATACTGCTATGTTTTTCAGTGGTCTCTGAAGTGTCAGTGCATCTCTAGGTGGACAAGAGGTTGAAACCAATACTGGGACTTCCATTCAGCTCACTGGGGATCTCATGGGTATCTTTCTGGGTTGCGTTTCTTCTTGCCTGGCACACCATTTTTTGTTGGTAAACAGCAACTCCTCTCTTCCACATAGATATCACTGGACTGCAAAAATCACAAGGCCCACCTGGCCCCTGTTCATATTGGAGGCCACATCATTTAAGCCTATGTATTCTGGGGACTGTGGTATGCTATTGACATGCTACCCTGTGCACATCCAAGGAATGAGCACATACTCTAACAAAATCCAATCAGAACCCTTCTATGGGATCTGAAATATGGACATGGCAAGGAGAGCAGGTCTCTTTCTATTGGATTATAAGCCTAAACTTGCCAGGGTCCAACTTGGCTCTCGTAGGGAAAGTCTATCAGAAGCAGGAGGAAAACTAAAAGGCCAACATTCAAAACAACAGACAAGAAGAGCTGAAAGATGTAGAGGAAAAGCTCTGACGGCACCATTTGAGCCCCTTGTCCAGCCATGCGTGGATCTATCTTTTGGACTTCCTCCTCTCATAAGATAATGAATCCTCTTTTGTGCATTAGCTGGTCTTTACTGGACTTCACCTGGTTTTTACTGGCTTTTTGCTGCTTTTCACCAAAAAAGTGCTGAGTAATATAACAGTCTCTACATGGCAGAAATGCCTAGCTTGGCCCTGGAATTTGTTGATTACTCAGAAATCCAAGCAGGTTTGGGCTAAACCTCCCTGGACTCTTCCAATTGCCTGAAGGGTTCAGGCTATTTTCCATCCTGAGGCCCCTCTGCTTTTCAGCTTTCCCCGACTTAGCTCAGGGTCATTGTGATGCATAGGCCAGCCACCACCTGTGGTTATGCCACCTTTCACCTTGGAACTGGTTCCGTCCAGTGTTGGAGCAGCTTGTCAGTGAATGATAACGTGAAGAATCACCGACTCATAGACTCTTCAGGCCCCATGCAACAGTAGTGTGTGTTGAGCTGGCCAAGCCCCTTAATTTTACAGATGGGTAAACTGATACCAAGAGAGTCTAAGAGACTTTCCCGTGGTTGCCTAATTATAAAGCAGTGGAGGAGGTAAAGGAAAGGACCTAATGTTTATTGAACTGTATTGAGTGCTTACCACAGGTCACACTCCATGAGCTTTATGTTAGTTCCTTTGTGCTCCAAACCATCCTGCAACGTGGGTTTATGAGTTCCATTTTCCAAATTAGGACACTGAGGGTTATAGGTTTTCAGTAACTTGCCAAGGACAAGTTAATGACTGGGCTGGTCTCTCTGGCCCAAGGCCTCCCAGTCTCTTTTAAACTCCACAGGGCCAGTTCCCTGTTGCGAAGATAGAATAAAAATCTGAGGAAGAGTTATAATATTGCCTTACATTGGAAACTTCTCACCTCGTCTGGAATATATAGGAAGTTGGCCTTTCCCATGGTCTTTCCACCATAAAATATTTCTAATTGTGACCTTTGGGGAAAATCTTAGCATACAACGTGGCCATAAGGAACAAAACGTGTTACAAAAACTCTGGGCTTCCAAATAGTTTTTTCCATAATTATAATGGAATGGGAAGAAAGGAAAATAGAAGACTCTTCCACTGTCAAAATAAAATGTCGCTGACTTTGGCCAAAGCAGTTATTCCTGGAATGTCTAATTATTAAGCCAGAGGCTATTATCGAAGAGTCAAGCACTTCATTCTCTTCATTCCGACAAGAAGTCCTTAGGAAGCTCAATTCAGGAACAGAGGAAAAACTCCTTCTGAGGACTGGGCAAAATTCAGTTTTATCTGAAAGAAAATCCTGCCATCTCCTTGGCAAGATCTGCATAGCATGCACAGTGTATAAAACAGGATGACTCAAAGGACCCCCATTTCCTCTTGGGGCCTCCAGAGCTCCTCCTAGACCCAGGCCTGCCCCAACTCACCTTTAAAGATTTTTTTATTATTATTTGTTTATTTGACACAGAGAGAGAGCACAAGAAGGCAGAGTAGCAGGCAGAGGGAGAGGGAGAAGCAGGCTCCCCGCTGAGCAAGGAGCCTGATGCGGGGCTCAATCCCAGGACCCTGGGATCATGACCCAAGCCGAAGGCAGTTGCTTAACCATCTGAGCCACCCAGGCATCCCCCAACTCAACTTTAAAGGGCATGCCGACGACAGGGCTCACCGTTCCTCTGACTCCAACCCTGGATTCTTAAATGTTGCCGTTTCTAGGATTATTATTTATATTTAGCATTTATTGAGCACTGACCATGTGCTGTGTTATGCTAAGCACTTGACATGCATTTTCCCCTTTAAATACCACAACAACTTTATAATCTCTATTTTGTAAATGAGGAAATGGAGGCTTGAAAAGGTAGAGTAACTTGCTTAAAAGAAAACTTCCTGGTAAATCAGAGTGAAGCCCTTAGGTTTAGGTCCCTTGAGAGAGAAGAGAAGGGAAGGAAAGAAGCCAAGCTTTTTCGCATCTACTATGTAACCAATACCACAGTATTGGTTACTCACAGTAAGCCTGGTTTATAAAAACCACACAACTTTCTATAAGAGTTCAGGGAGAGATTAAGTTACCAGGGCATAGCTAGTAGATAAGTGATTATTGCACAGATCACCTGTTCTGAAGATCCCTTGCTGCATACACTGTTAGTGTGTAGTTGACTTAAATCCTGGCTCTGTGATGCAAGCCTTAGGATCTTGGGCAAGTCCCTGAGCCCTGATAATCCCATTAAGTACACTAAATTGACGAAGATAACGTGGGAATCCTTACTACATTCCAGTTTTCCACACATACAATTCTCTCCTCTAGTTTCTGCAGCACCTGGCTGGCACCTCTGTCTGAGCCCTCCCCGCTCATCAATGCTCCTAGCGGCTTGGGGGGTGGAGGCATTGGGGGGTGACAAGACTGTATTGCTAGCCCCAGGGGACTACATATTTAATAGGACCCACATCTTGGAGTGAACTTGACACTAACCTGCTATTTAGTAAATGTTGATTGCTGCTTTCAATCATAGGGACTAGAGATGTCTTTGCAAAGTCCTGAATCCCTTAAGAGGTCATTTGACCTGCTGGTCACCTTTGGGTGACTTTAGCCTCTGATATTCAGAAATCCTGACCATGGAGCTCCTGGGTGGCTTGGTCAGTTAAAGCATCTGCCTTTGGCTCAGGTCATGATCTCAGTGTCCTGGGATGGAGCCCCAGCTCAGCAGGGAGTCTGCTTTTCCCTCTCCCTCTTCCTCTGCCCCTCCCCCTGCTCATGCTAACTCTCTCTCTAATAAATAAATAAAATCTTAAAAAAAAAAAAAAAAGAAAGAAAGAAAGAAAGAAACCCTGGCCGCAAACATATCCCCTCTTTAAAATCCAAGCTGCCAAAGCAAAGACCCCACTCAAATATCCGTTACAATTTTCCTTTGAAAAGCTACCTCCTCCAGCAAACATTGATTAGATCTTAGTTTTTGACATCTCATCTTCATCGAAAATTTGGGAAAATACATAAAGAAAGGCACACTCATACCCACTCCTGTGGCATGCTGCCATAATAAGAGTTAGGTGGTCCCAGAGCTAAAGATTTGCCTTTCTGACCCTCAAGCCAAGTAAACATGGCCTACCACGTGTCAAGTTCCTGTGACCCACACAGCTGAAAAAGCCACTGCACTGATGGAGCTGTGATCAACAGGTCAGGTCAGTCAGGTAGGGCATTTGCAGAGGACCATTTCGGAGTGTGATGTCCGAGTCGATGTCACTGTGAACGCCTAGTGTTTGGAGGAGGAAATTTAGACCTGCATTGCTCTTGAGCTAGGCATTTTAGCAATACCACAGAATGGAAGAATGAAAGTTCTTGAAGGATGAAAAAGAATTTAACACAGTTCACTCACAAGACATACAGCTTCACACTAGTTCTCAAAGTGTGGTTCTCTGACAAGAAGCATTAACATCCCCTGGAAACTTGCTGGAGATTTTAAATTCTCAGGCCTCAGAATTCATATGTCAGCACCATTCTGGTAGCCCAGTTTCATGTCTTCCTACAAGAGGAATATCATGCTAGCCAACAGAAGCTATCTGCTCACCAGGATACATTTCTAGAACCAGGGCCCTGCCACAAAGCCCTGAAACAACCCTGTTGTCATGAATCCAGAAGCTCCTGAACATCTAGTCAACCCCATGCACGGGGAGGTGGGGGTACATTGAGTCAGAGAGCATCCTGAAGGGGAGAAAGGGAGACCGGGGCCTATGCCAGACCTGGTCCAGGCTCAGAGCACCCTCCTCAGATGGCACCACAGGCCTTAACTGGAACTACCCTCACTGCAAAGTCCCTTAGATATTTCAAAGCCCAGAAGCCCTTGAGACTATGGGGGCAGAGGAGAGAGGAGCAGTGGATGGCATAGGGAGCCCCGCTCATCCAGGTCTTAGGACAGTAAGGCTATGGGCTCCTGTCTCCACCGCCAGCCTCCACTTCCTGATTAGAACCAGTCTCTACTGCTGCTAGGCCAGTCTCCGTCACCTCCACAGAACCCAGCCTCATATTTCTCATATAAGAAGAGCTCAGTAAGGTTTGTTAATTGCTCCACACATAACTCTTACTGTTGTTTTTAACTAAAGGAAAAAACATGCTATTTGTGGTCTAAACGAACCACCTCCACTCACTGTGGGAAGCTTGTTTGAGTCACAAGGCAATCCCAGCAAGCCAGCAGCACACCGGAAGCCAGGGGGTTACTAATCAGGTCTTTCTGACTCCAAACACCTGCTCTTTCCACTATATCCTGTTGCTTTGGGACCACAGAAGTTACCGAGAACTGAACTTGGGAAAGTTGGGTTAGGAGCCCAAATAGGGTATAGGAGGAGTCCAAAAGTTCTCTGGTGAGAGTTTCTAAAACAAAAAGTTCTACAACCAAACTATAGCTACAGCGGTAGGTCTCCTCTCGCCTCATTTAGACTGCCGTGGTTTTAGAACAAATCATTTGACACTCCTCCTACAGAAGGTGGAGTCCGATTCCCCGCACCTGAATGTGAGCTGGCTTTAACAATTCATTTCTAATAACTCAAATGTAGCAAGAGAGACTTACTGTCTTCCAAGGGTAGGTTAGAGAAGGCAATACAGCTCCTTCCTGGGTATCTCTCTCTCACTCTCTCTCTTCGTGTCTTGCAAGCCCTCCACCAACATCTGGCTACCCTGAAGCCACTTTCCTGAAGAGATCACATGGAAATAGTGAGACATGGCCATGGCGGCAGTTTGAGTCTCCCCAGCATCCCAGACATATGAGCAGGCAGCATTCAGGTAATTCCATGCCTCTGCCTTCCATCCACCAAGGCTGACATCAAATGGATTAGATACAGACTGCCCCAGCCCAGCTCTGGCCAAGTTACAGACTTATAAGGAAAATGCTGTTGTTGTTTTAAGCCACTGCTTTTAAATGGTTTGTTTCTACAAAAGTACATAACTAGAGCACAGCGCAAACCAAAGGGGGTAAATGGTACCTGTGGAAAAGTAGAGGAAAACTGGTAAATGTTAGCACTTCGAGGGGGTGGTTTTCAACAGCTATAAGTGACTTATTGTTGCCCTTTTACCCCAGTAAAGGGTATGGACAATTATACAAAAATCCTCCGTGCTATAGCGATACAAAGACGCCAATAAAGTAAGGCAAGTGTTGAGTACCTATTGGACTTGCCTAAGAAGTTTGAATATTTTATTCTAAATGAGATTTTCATATTCAGATCAAAATTACTGTGAAATCAATACAGGATAGTTTTCCCTCAAAGACTTCTCTTTTGCCGGTATTTTACAGATTTTTGGATTGGAGGAAAATTTTACTTTGTGGTCTATTTAAGGATATCCCTGTTGATGTTTGCTTGTTCTACTTAGAGAATTCATTGATTTTACACCCTGGGTATTTTCTGATATACCCAGGGCCCAGGCTGTTGAATCTCATGTGGCTTCTGCTCTCTACCCAAAATTGTCCTGCTGATGCCCCTTTTAGATGAGTAGCTCCCAATTTTGGTTTCCACCCTGAACTCTCCTAAATCATTCGACCACTCTGCCCTGTTTTTTAAAGTCCTCTCTCACTGTTATGCCCATTCAAGCCTCCTAGTCCTTGGCCTGGTGCAAAGCTCTGGGCCTCTGTCCTTTTTTATCATGATCATGCTCTTGTCCCAACTCCCCCTCATTTCTTTCGTGGATAATGATAATCATCTCCTACCTGGTCTTCTTATCTAAAATCCAAGACTTCTTATCTAAAATCCAGGCACCGTATTAATATCCAACACATCTTTCTAAAACAACAATTTCAAGCCACCAATGCCTCCAGAGTCAAGACCAAGCACACAAGAGCATAAGGCCATTCATGCTCTAGCCATTGTCCTCTCAAACCTCATCACACACCCTTTCCTCTCTCCATAGCATTTTTTCCAATAATACCACCCAATATATCATTTCCTAAACACACCATATTGTTTTAGGCTCCTTTGTGTTTAGAAATACTGCTCTCTCTTTTCCCTACCCTTCTCATGACACAACCACATGTGGAACTCCTGTTTATCCTCTGAATGCCTTGCACCTGTCACCTCTTGTGAGAAGCCTTCCCTGACCCCTCCCTCTCTTCCTAATCAGGAAGTGGAAGTTTGCTCTCTCCTCTGCCTTGCACATGCTTTTATTGTTGAACAGGCCACAGTGACGGGGTCCAGGTATTTACATGTCAGCCTCCCTGCTAGACCTTGAACTCCTTGGGAGAGACTGTCCTGCTTATCATTGTGCCTCCGAGCCTAGCACAGAGTCATCTGCACCAAAAGGACTCAATAAATGGGTTGTTTTTGTTTTTGTTTTTGTTTTTTCCAATTAAGTAGGACAGAATAAAATGCACAACAATTTAGGGGTAGATTCCCAAATAATAGACCAAGTGCCCTTGAGAAAAGAGCCTCTGGCAGCTAGCTAGGCACACCTAAACTTATGAAGTTTATATCACAATAACAAAATTTAAACTTGACCAACAGCACTGTGGTGAGTGATTGAGCTGATTCGGACAGAGATAAGGGGAATGGGGAGCTACATGAGCATAAACCATTTTGAGAGTAAGTTTTGTTAAGATAACAGCTCATGTAATTCTGGTTGGAGTTAACAAGACTTATGAACTGTAAGAGCCAGAGAGTCATCTCTATCTTGTCCTTAGCTCCGGTCTGATCTTTTCTTAGATTAATAGTTCTGAGTTTAATCTTCACACTTTAATAAAAACATAAACATGTTGAATTGGATCCAAAGAACAAAAATTAAAATTATTAAGATTTAGAAAATAGGAATGATAGGAAAACATTAAAGATGTTCAAGAATCAATTTCACTTGTAGGAATTAACCCTAAGAAATTAAGGATTTGCACAAAATGTTTACTGCAATAGAGTTTGTAAGAACGTTTTTTTTTAAATCATAAAAAAAATTGAAAACAACCTAAGTGACCAAACTAGGAAATCAGATAATTAAATATCCATGTATTTGATAGCCAAGATATGGAAATACAACATGGGGTTATATTTAATGATATAGTTATTGAAATAATTAGTTATTATATATATATAGTAAAATTCCATTTTATAAATTTACATATCAACAGAAAAAGTCTGAAAGAAAATACAGCAAAACATTGGCAATCATTATCTCTGCGACTTTGAATTTAGATTTTTTTTCATTTTGCTTATCTGTATATTCTATGTTTTCTAAAATCACCATGTGCTACTATATATAATTTTTTTGATTAAAGTAAAATAGTAGTAGAAATTAGCTTGATTTAGCACCAGATGTAATCAGGAATCCTCTATAAGCTTGGCTTCCCAGGAACATAAAAGAAACATATGGGTAAATTAGACATAAGGCCAAAGGTAGGCTGGGATAAAGACATGGAAATTCTACAATTCCAGGTTGAGTTTAATCTTTGTTCTGTAAGCAATATGGAACATGGAATTTTTTTATTCAGAGAGCAACTTGAACAAAATTGTTATTTAGAAAAATATTTCATAGGTGGAATTGGACTTGGTGGATAATTGGTTTGGGTGGACGGAGGGGAAAGCAGACGCCAGTGTTTCCAACTATGAAAAGTCTGAAGCCTAAGACATGAGACAGATAATGATGGCTTGGACAAGTCTAGAGAAAGAGAAGGAAGAATTTGGAAATGCAGAAGGAAGGTGATGAATAAGCTGGACTTGAATTGTGCTCTAGCAATCAGGCAACTTCTACTGTCCACTCCTGGAAACCTGAAGTGGATCCTTCTCAGAGGAAAGAATTTTAAGGAAGGAAGGAAGGAGAGAAGGGAAGGAGTGAAGGAGGGAGGGAGGGAGGAAGAAGAGAAGGAAGGAAGGAGGGAAGGGAAGAAAGGAGGGAAGGAAAGAAGGAGGGAAGGATGGAGGAAGGAGAGAAAGGAAGGAGGGAAGGAAGGAGAGAGGGATGGAGAAAGGAGGGAAGGGAAGGAGGTAAGGGAAGGAAGGAAGGACGGAGGGTTGGAAGAAGGAAGGTTTTTACCTATGGAGTTGACACAATTTTTAGAAGTTTCAGATTTCCTAGACCAGGATTAGATTTTAGAGGCCAGATTTAATAGAAAATTTGGAGAAAGATTAAACTGAGTCTCTGAAGAAAGACCTATCAAGGAATCAGAAAAAACTACATAGAAAGTAATTCTTTTAATCCTGAGCATCTAAAGCTGAAAGACATTAAAAGATCACAAAACCTGAAAACAGAGCAAAGGAAATGAGAAGCATATTTTTTAAATCTCTTCATTGATATTTTAATATAATTCTTGACTAATTTATCCTTTGCCTTTTTCCAAAAAGCCGGCTTGTTTTATCCCTTTAATGTATTCATAGTCATTTATAATTTCAGATAAGCTCTCTTGGTTCATTCCAAATTGGGTTTTAGTGAAAAAGAACTGAATGGACTCCTGATGTGACTTCTCACTGACGCCATGATCTCCACTCCAGGCTAGAAACTTGGTACAATGATGCATCTTTCTGTATAATCACTAACCTCAAAGGGCATGTTATTAATTAAAGGATGTAAGACTAGCCTGCATCCTGAGTATTTAAGAAGAGAGACAGGTGTTCAAGTAGAAGAGCCTGCCCCTTCATAAGAACTGTGGGAAAATGGACTCGATAGAGAAGTAATTGCTTGGTGTTCTGTTGGAAAGCCATTTTACACTGATATTCTGTGAGCAAGTGACTTACCCACCACCCAACGATATAATGAGGACAGACTGATTTAAAACTTTACATAAGCCTCAATTCATTTCCTCTTTATTTTTTCTGGGAAGAGAGAAGCCTACAGACCCTAAGATTTCTAAGCTTTGATTGTGAATACCATCCAGCTCCCTTTACACAAGCCAGGCAGATGTTTTGGGGAAATGGATCTAAACATCTGGATTTAAATAGAGGCATTTTCTTAAATGACAGCAATGGGCCCACCCAACATATGTCATCAAAGTGTTGGTCTCCAACTGAGATGTCAGAGAGAAGATCTGAGAATCATTACCCCAAATGATAGGGCGAAGTGCCTTAAGAGACATTATCAAATACATTCTAGAAAGTCTGCAGTGCTGGGCAGATTGCAGAGCTTGTGGTGGCTCATATGATTCAGAAGCTACTTTTTTTGAAGCTACTTCTTAACAGACAGAACCACAATGAGGACAGCAGGGTGGCCCAGCTCTGTAGAGTGAGGGGCACCATTACATAGACTCAAATGTTTTGTGCAAAGTTTTTTTAAACATTTAAAAAAATTTTATTTCCAGCTTTATTGAGCTATAATTGACAAAGAAAAATTGTATATATATATATATTTTTAAAGGTTTTACTTATTTATTTGACAGAGAGAGAGATAGCGAGAGCAGGAACACAAGCAGGGGGAATGGGAGAGGGAGAAGCAGGCTTCTTGCTGAGCAGGGAGCCCGATGTGGGACTCGATCCCAGGACCCTGGGATCATGACCTGAGCCGAAGGCAGATGCTTAACGACTGAGCCACCCAGGCGCCCGAAAAATTGTATATATTTAAGCTGTGATGTTTTGATATAAGAATACATTGTGAAATGATTACTACAATCAAGTTAATTAACACATCTATCACCTTACATACTTATATTTATGTGTACATGTGGTGAGAACACTTATGATCTACTCAACGCACATTTCAGTTACACAATACAGTATTGTTAACGAAAGTCACCATGCTGTACATGCTGTACATGATGAGGTTCATAACAGGCTCCTCGTGTCATGATTTCTGATGGGCAGTCCTCCTTTAAGACACATTGAAAGGCACAGAGTTCTGTACCTACCCAGTGCTGCCTCCTTTACAAACTTCACATCCTTTTTACAAATTGCAAATCTTTTCCACAAACTGCATCCCCACTCCTGCTTAGAAGCTCCCAATTTTGGTTTTTCTTCCATTCTTCAGGCCTGGAGAAATTGTGGAAGCCAATTCTTTTCTCAGGCCCATCCTCCCGAGCATCTGTTGGCTGGAGCTTGTCAGTAGTGCCTCTCTGAGCCCCCTGGGTCCCATGTGATGCACACTCTAATTCATGGGTCCAGTATGCACAGCAGAGACGCTGGCATTGATCCTCCCGAGGACACATCCTCAGGCTTGACCACCTACTTCTGAGCTCACCATCTAGGCTGGGTCTAACACAGATCCCCACCACCTCCTTTAGGTCTGCAAGGTCCAGGGGCACTCAGAATGTGAGCCTAATCCTCTAAGGTCTTATAAGGGTCTATGCATAGACAAATTAAAACAAGTATACCATCTTAGAATTTATGCCCAGAGCCCTCCTTCTGCCTGTCTTCTGTGCTGATCAGTTCTCCATTGCTTTCACTTCTATTCACCCAGCCTTCTCCAACTCTGCTCTGTGTTGCAGGAGGCTGACACCTGCAAATGACATTTCTCAGACTCCCTTCCTACTGATTTCTTTCTATGTTCAGCCACTGAGGGCCTGAGGTGGGGGAAAGATGTTGGGACAAAAGAAAAGGAGAAGCCCGGATGTTCCTCTCCCTCTCTGCTTTAAGCAACATCTCCAGCATTTGCTTCATCTCCAGGATTCCAGCTTCTACCAGACAGTCCCTAACTCTTTATTTTCAGGCCCCACTGAGCAGGCCCTAGCTTGGCTCCAGCACCCATCAAGTAGCCCTGCCTCCTGGGCTTTAGTACTTTCTCCATTTTCCACTTGAGCCTAAGGGCGGTATTGCTAATCTCTGGGCTGCCTGTCTACCGTTTGGCCATACAGCTTTTCCAAAACCTTTATAACCACTTCCCCACACTAAATTCCCTCTACTGAACTACCCAATGAGGACTCAGTTTTCCTGGCTAGATGCTGGCTGATCAATGTACTATCCCACTGGTCTGGTGACAGAGTGGGAGGGGAGAGAGGGAAGAAAGAGTAGAAATGCTGAGCAGCCCTTGTGTGGGAGGGGACTGGAGTGGCCTCAGGAGGGATGCCTGGTGCCATAGGGAGCCAGTGGCTCCAGCGTGGGACTCCAAGCTCATTTTGTGACCACCTCTGGCATCTATACATCTTTTCCATTTTGAGGAACTCAGCTAAGAGGCTTAGAGGTTCTAGATTCTCCATTGCCCCAGGTGAACAGCTAACATTTGACCTGCCTGCCTCTTCAGGGTTAGGTCACTCCTGGTCTCCAAGTCTGAGAGACTCCAAGTCCAGATACATCCTGTGGTTTCCTCTTGCAAGGGAGGAAAAACGTTTCCCTCTAACTGTTAGGTTCAGTGGCTGGGGAGCCTCCTAATTCAACTGACAGAAGACAGATTAACAAGAGAAAAACAGAGTTTATTAACAAGTACAGCACATATACATGCAGGAGAAACTCAGTGATGAGTAACTCAAAGAGATGGTTAGAACTTGGGCTTATATAGCATCTTAACAAAGAACAAGAAGCTTGTAGAGAAGTGACAAGACAAAGGAAAGGGCATTCAGGCTTCTAGGGGCAACACACTGTGAGAAGAGAAATACATGGAGGGAAACAAATGGAAGATAAGTGTTAATTAAGCTTGGAAGTTTTGTTCGGTAGAGTTCCCTCAGTGCCATCTCTGGACTGTTAAGGGTCCAGAGCTGTCTCTAGTGATTAAGAGTCTATATTATTCCTGTCTTCTGTCCATTTCTTGATTGGATTATTTGTTCTTTGGGTGTTGGGTTTGATAAGTTCTTTATAGATTTTGGATACTAGCCCTTTATGTGATACGTCATTTGCAAATATCTTCTCCCATTCTGTTGGTTGTCTTTTGGTTTTGTTGACTGTTTCCTTCTAATGATGTAATGTATGGTGATTAACATAACATAATAAAATAAAATTAAAAAAAAAAAGAGTCTATATCTGATTTTAGGCAAACGGTAGGAAGAGCATAGAACTTTTTCTTGGCATCTGTTGTTTCTCAATTGTCTTCAGCTCAAAAGAATCCTTCTGCCAAAGTGGCATACTTGGGGTGACATATTCTGATCCCCCATACTCTCTTATGGTTCTCTGTTGCCTCCATTTCCCCCTGCTCCCCTCACTCCATTAACTGCGATGAAAGGGAGATTGTCAGGATCCTCAGACCAATACTACAGCTGGAAAACAATTAAGAGAATCCCCACCAGTGGCTGCCACCTGCACTGGCAGGTCCAGTCCATTAAAACATGTTCCATGGACCTTCTCCATTGCCTAACAAAGAATTTCTCTAATGTCATCATTATTCAGACAACTTCATCCTGTCTCTTCTAGGTGACAAGAATGCTGCTGTGCTTCCTACCACCCCAGGAATTTGCTTTAAACCAGCCCAAGGAAGGCATTACAAAGAATGGATTTGGGTCTTAAATATGTGACCTCTTGCAGATGGAGTCTTTTTAAAAATATATATATTTTATTTATTTGAGAGAGAGACAGAGAAAGCATGAGCAGGGGAGGGGCAGAGGGAGAGGGAAAAACAGACTCCCCACTGAGCAGGGAACCCCAATGCAGGGCTCCATCTCAGGACCCCAAGATCATGACCTGAGCCAAAGGCAGATGCTTAACCAACTGAGCCACCGAGGTGCCCTGCAGATGGAGTCTTAAAAGTTCTCCATAACCCATAACCCACATGTAGTCTGTCTCTGAGACATTTCATTCTTGTAATATTTTCTTAGTATGTTCTACCCTCCATGGACACCATCTCTGAGCTCCCCACACCCATGAAATCTTTGTTTTTTATTACCTGGTAGCATCCAGCACAGGCCACGCTGCTTGTCCTACTGTCAGTTCCAGGCCAACTGGCCAGGCTCCTAGTAAAGTCTACCAGATCCAGTGCTGTTTGAGCCAATTGGCCAACTTTGCCATATCCCTCTGGGGGCTAACAGAGAATTCAGGGCACATACCTCCCTTCCAAAGGCTGGCCTCCTGGCATCTCCCCCTGGAATTCTCTGCAGAAACCAGTCCCAGTCTGGTGCCTTACCCAGCCAGGTGAAGTCCCCCACTTGCTGGCTGAAACACTGCCACAATCTTGCTGAAACTCTAGTCTCAAGACTACAGCTGTTTTCCTTTCATTCCTCTCCTCTTGAAGGGTATTCAGAACCCCTTTGTCATTCATGATGTATCCAGTGGTATATTCAACACCCCCTCCTAAGAGTTTGGATACCATTGTGACCATTCCTTTTGATTCAGACACAGCTGGACACCACAGCACAGTTCAACATTTCTAACACTGACCCAGTCAAAAGTAATCAGGTATTTTCTCCTTAAGGGGGTGAGTATCTGCAAAGCCCCTGAAGAGGGGCAATGGAAGAAAATTCCACATAGCCATATAAGCAAAGCAACAGGGTAAACACATGCATGTTCATGAAGTTTCAATTTTATTCAAAGACTTGAAGAAACAAAGTGAGGCATCTGATGATTTAAAATAATTGTATCAAAATTAATATGGATATTAAGAGTAGAAAAATATTCACATGTATTTTTAAGACAAAATGAGAGAATTCAAAAATATGTCAATAGCCTGCTTCGGACTAGGTCCTTCATTCCCTTAGAGGTGTGCATTCCTTCTTCTCCACCCATAGGGGTTCAGGGATTGAGGTAGTAAGAACTCTCAGGGGGTCCATGCCCTCTCTCACTCTGGAGGATTTTCCAACCATGGACTTCCTCGAACCTTAAGAAATATTTCACACCACTTACTGCACTAAAACTTATGGGGGGAAAAGGGCCTTGGATAAATGGCTCAGAAAACCTCTCCCCAAGAAGAACTTTTGCTTCTTTCTCTCTCAGAGGAAACAAAGAATTTCCAAGAGGAAACCACAGGGTGTGGATATAGGGGAAAGGAGCCTCCTAGCTTTCTTCTACTTGAGGTCTGACTAAAAAAGCCAAAACAATGTTCAAGGTTGAAAATGGACCCAGCTGATCAAGAAGGGGGTACAGTTGTGGGTCTGCACTGTTGACATTTTGAGCCAGTCGATTCTTTGCTGTGAGGGAGTGCTCTATGCTCTTTCGGATATTTTAATAGCGTCCCTGGACTCTCTACCCATCAAATCCCAATAGCAAAACTCAGCTGTCACAATCAAAAATGTCTCCAAATACTGCCAGTGTGCCCAGGGTTGAGAACCACTGAGTGAGGCTAAGGAAAGTGAAACTTAGCTAATCACAAAACATTTCCTTTCTTAGAGTATCCTCTGTGTTACATATATCACCACGGGTTCAGGGAGGCCATAGTAGATAGGGCAAGAAGCTGCTTACTCCTTAAATCTTATCAGTCCCTTAGATATTCTCCACTAATAAATCACATCATCTCCCAGTTCCTCGGCATATCTATGAATTGAGAATGCTCAGGAATGTGCTAAGATCAGCTCTTATCAAATGACCAGAGTCAACAGTGTGCATCTCCTCCTGGTGCCAAATTCAGTGACCTCACGTTACTACCTTCAAATTGGCCACAGTGAGAGGATTTACATCATAGAAATCAGCAAATGTTACGAATCTGGACCTTTGTTTTCAGAGAGCCAGTTTATCAGTATACCATGGAGGAAATAGTCTCTAAAGGCCCCTCTAGGCCTGAGACTCTTCAATATGACGAACTATAATACAAAAATAGATTAAAAGTCTAGAATGGGTGAAACCATTATCTGGACACTAGTTTTACTGCATCGACAGCCAAATAAACATGTAATTTGAAAATGTGCAACCTAAAAATTTTTTTCTATAGTCCTTTTTTTCTCTCTCTCTCCTTGCTAGATAGGATTCTTGGAGGTTACTAAAATAGAGATGATCTGCTTTAAAATTAGGTGGAAAAGAAAGGCACAACTTTGACCTAGAAGAATGTGACACTTTGGATTGTGAAAGGAGAATAAATAACATTTTCTGGGATCAGCCTCTGTCCCGGGAGGTCTTTAGGTTATTAAACATAACTGCTTGAACAAATAGTCCTTCTCCTCCAGGGAGAACTTGGTTCTTGTTCTGCTACTCCCAGGACAAGCTGCGCAAACCCAGTTACTCAAATAGCCTGCACCAGATTAAAACCTTCTCCTGACTCCTCAGTCAGGCCTCTGCTAAAATCACTCAGGACAGCCTTACCCATTTGGAACACGAAGCCAAACAAAGGAAGCCCTGTGCTCAATTTCCTCATCTAAAAGAACACTTGCCTATCTGCTGGAAGTACTCCACTGTGCTGGGCTGTCTATTCAGTTTCAAGTACTCCTTACTCCTAACAGCCTTCTGTTGGGACACTTCCTTCAACTAGCCCGCCTTCAGCCAGTCTCCTTTGGGCTACACATGTTCCCCAAATGAGCTCTAAAGTCATAGATTAGTAGGCTCAGAAAGGGTCTCAGGCATATTTTCATTTTTTTTTTCTTTAAAGATTTTATTTATTTATTTGACAGAGAGAGAGAGAGAGAGAGAGCACAGCAGGGGGAGCGGCAGGCAGAGGGAGAAGGAGAAGCAGGCTCCCCACTGAGCAGGGGGCCTGACACAGGGCTCGATCCCAGGACCCTGGATCATGACCTGAGCCGAAGGCAGACGCTTAACCGACTGAGCCACTCAGGTGTCAGGCATATTTTCCTCCAATCTTTCTTTTATAGGGGAGGCCCTGAGCAAGATGGTCACTTGCCCAAAGTGACAACAAAGCCCAGACCAAGGCAGAACTAGAACTTGGCAGGCCAAGTTCCGGTCCAGGGTGGTTTGTACTGAAATTCGGCCCTCCTCTCTTCTGCTGTCTCCCCGGATGGGGGGAGGAGAAGGGACTTTCTCCAGGGGGAGAAAGGAGACAGCAACTTTATTACCTATACTCTAGAGTAGTCGCAGTTTTCAGAAATCTCTAAACCCATGAGAATGTCAAGGTCCCCCCAGGTGCTCAACTACAGACAGAGATTTCACTGAATTTAATTTGTGATGCAACTTTTCTTTTTAATTGATTGAGTCATTTTTAAATCTTTTTGTTTGTTTTTGTTTTTGTTTTGACAGAGAGAGAGCACACCCACAAGCAGGGCTGGGGTGGGGAGGGGCAGAAGGAAAGAGAGAATCTTAAGCAGGCTCCATCCCCAGCACGGAGCCCAAATTGGGGCTCCATCTCACCATCCTGCGATCATGATCTGAGCCGAAATCAAGTTGGATACTTAATCGACTGAGACACCCAGGCCGCCCTAAAATCTTTCTGATGCATCCCCTAAATAATAACTGAGTTACAAAGCCACAAAGAGGAGAGAATTTATTTAAAAAATGTTGGTGGCCTCCTTTTAGAAATAATTCAGGGACAAGTAAATAAAAAGCCTTATTTCATCCACCTAATTGCATAAATCTCTCAATAGATCCTTCCATGACGCCAGTAACAAAAAACAATCTTCCATTTAATTTTTCAATGTGAAAAATAGTTTCTAAACAATACAGACCTTAAGAAATTATTTTAGCTTCAATCTAGCTTTAAAAAGAAAAAATGTTACATTGCTTCGTGATTTTGCAAATTCTTCTTAGAACACAGTCATAAATTAAAAGAATAGATTTTCATGGGTGGCAATACAAACATTTTAAAGGAAGAATAGTGGGCCTGTGTGTTCATTTCTTTATTACCTGACTTGCATGTGGATGATTCCCATTGTTTGCATGGGATAAGCTACTTCATTTTTTTTAAAGATTTTATTTATTTATTTAATTGACAGAGAGAGAGGGACAGCATGAGAGGGAACACAAACAGGGGGAGTGGGAGAGGGAGAAGCAGGCTTCTGGCCAAGCAGGGAGCCCGATGCGGGGCTCGATCCCAGGACCCTGGGATCATGACCTGAGCCGAAGGCAGTCGTTTAACCAACTGAGCCACTCAGGCGCCCCTAAGCTACTTCATTTTTATATCACATATAGAATTGCCAAATTACAAGGCTAAACAGCATGTGCATCCAAGTCTCTCACCTTGCAGATGAGAGAGAAGTGAGACACAGGGAGGTCCTGGGGCACACCCAAGGTCAAAGAGCTAATTAGCCTCAGAGTCAGAAACAGAACCCACATCTCCTGACTCCCCAGAATGTATGCTATCATTCTCACAGTTTATAAAGCCTCTTTTATTACCAGTTTCCATGAGTTTTCATTAGACATATGAAAATTATAATGGTATTATTTCTAACAAATGTTTTCTCCTCGTAGTTACATATTCAATGTATACATGTGTAACATCAGAATATATATACTTTGTCAATGACTGTCCCCGTGGGTCCTTAAAAGATCACGATTATTGTAGGGGAGGGGGGAAAGAATCCAGGTGTAGGACTCAGACGGGATGCAGTGTTCGAGCCCCAATTCTGTTGTGTATAAGATAGTAAAGTTGGTTAAGTTGTTTGATCTCCATTAGACTTTGAGACTCATCTAAAAATGGAACAATTAATGCCTACTTTAGTAACATTAATGCAAAGACCCTAAGATAGTATCTGGTTTTGGAGGCGCTGAGGAGAGAATTTCTTTTGACATTTGAAATCTACCGTATTTCCGGGCTGTCTAAATTTATTAATTCATTCATTCATAAAATACTTATTAGGCACCTTCTGTAACTAAACATTGTTCTAGATGCTGGAGATAAAAATAGTGAACCAGATGGACCATACCCTGGGGGCACCAGCCAGGATCTCTGAGGGGACACACAAGGAAGCCGGTTTTACATGTGTTAGAAACAGTGCAAAATGGACTCAGCTGCTACTAAGGGAATCACTGCTGCAAGAGTAAAGAAACTGCTGGGATGATGCTCTCCAAATCAGAAGGCAAGCAGAAAGAAAGTCCTTCTCCCGCCTCCGACCTCCAGGCTCCCTCTAGTGCCCCCTACCGACAGAGTCTTGCAGAGCGCCAGCTAGCAAAGCAGAAATGGGGTTTGCAGCCCGGACATGACAAAGCAAAGATCAAGGGTAGGTTTGGATCTTAAAGACAGTGTTTGAATAACTGACACAGATACATCGTGAGGATGCTGATCAGTTGTCTTCCTTTAATCACAGGGTAAGGTGACTGGGCCTCGGTCTTTCTCTGCAAACTTGAAAAGAACACTTGCCATCTACTGCTTAGAATTCTAAACCTCGGGGCGCCTGTGTGGCTCAGTCGTTAAGCAGCTGCCTTCGGCTCAGGTCATGATCCCAGGGTCCTGGAATCGAGCCCCGCATCGGGCTCCCTGCTCGGCGGAGAGCCTGCTTCTCCCTCTCCCTCTGTCTGCTGCTCTGCCTACTTGTGCTCTCTCTCTCTGTGTTAAACAAAATAAAATAAAAATCTTTAAAAAAAAAAAAAAGAATTCTAAACCTCAGGTTGTGAAACCAGTTACTCAAAACAGTGCACACCTGTGTGATTTCTTTTATTTCTTCCAAAGAAACATCTATGAGTTCGTTTATTTCAAAGTATTTTAATATTGCAATAAATTTAATCAAATGACATGTGGAAAAGGGGGAGGAAAGTGAAGAATTCAGAAGGTAAGAGAGACCTACAGGGAAAGAACTGGAAAAGGAATTTGGTTAAATGACAACCGAGAAAAACTTTGGCAGGAGAACTGAAGTCCCCATGGAGAATTATGGAGAATTTTTCTTCAGTTTTACCAAGTGGTGCAAACACTAGTCTAATCCATCCCCCTACAAAATCTACGATAAAATTTGCATCCCTCACAAGTGTTTGTGAACTTGGACTTTGGTGGTAGTAGTAGTAGTAGTAATATATACATTGGCACAAAAGACAAAAAGGATACAAGAGCACGTTGTAATAATTATGTCATCCTTACGTCCCTATCTCCCGACTGATAAAGAATAAGTATGATGGCAGATGTATTGGGGCTTATTTTCAGAAAACAAAATCCATCTAATTGGCACAAGGAGAATCAGTCTAGATATTATGTGCTGTACCAGATCCACTAAGAGAGTGAACAAAATGGATCCTAGGCTGAGTTTCCAGGAACACCTACTAAAACTTCAATCTAGAATTAGGCCCACCAATGGAGCAGCTGCCTCACAGAGTCAGCAAGTCACTAACTGCTTAATGCCCCACATTGGTCACAACCTACACCAGACTGTGTGACAGCCAGACCATGGCACCTCTGCTGAAATCGCTGCAGAAAAACCAAATGTGCGCTCCCCTGTGCTCATCAGCAGAGGTGGTGAAGAGTAGGCTCTAAAAGCAGTATTCCACTTTTCCTACATAATAAATTTCAAATTGAACTGCAACTGCAAGAGAATCTAGGCAATGTAGCCTTTAGCCCACTTTTGGAAAAGATTGGAATGGGAGTTGAGTCGAGCCTCTCCACAGGACTGCCTCAGTAGAATTCCTCTACACGAGAGAAAAACATATAAAAGTCTCTAGAAATAAAAATCATATGGTACTAGCAAAATTTTAGAAAAGTGGGGCAAAGGACAAAAATCGGAATCCAAAAAGACACTCATTGATATGTGAACATTTGCTGATATGAACATATTTAGTAAAAGATAAATATGGCATTTCAAAGTGATGGAGAAAATATAAGCTACTCAATTAACTGGGTATTGGAACAACTGGTTAACCATTTACACAACTATAAAGCTACATCCTTCAGACACCACACAGAAAGAAAAAATTCAGATGCATTAAAGAGCTAAGTGTTAAAGAGTATAACTATAGAAGTGTAAGAATCAATTATAAAATAATATCTGTATTGTCTTGGAATGGAAAATCTCTCTTAAGCGCGCTGTAAACTCAGAAATCATAAAAGGGAAAAAAGCCTGACACATTTTGACTCCATAACATTTAAAACTTCTATATCCCAAAGCCCACCATATTAAATTAAGATGAGCAACATCCTGGGAGAAAAAAATTATGATGTACACAAGATTAATAACCAGAATGTGTCAGAAGTATGTACAAATCAGAGAAGCTAAACAAGTGAAGGAAAAATTTACCAAGGATATATGCAGGGAATTCTCAAAGAAACACAAATAGTCAATAAATATATTAAAAGACATTCAACTTCACTAGTAAGCAGGGAATGCAAATTTTAAAAATGATACACCATGTCCATCTATACAGTAACAATAATTCAAAAGATTAAAAATATTCATATTGAGAATGCCTACTCTTACTACTCTATTGAACATTGTTCTGGAGGGTCGAGCCTGTGTGAAACAGCAAAAATGATGAAACAAAAGAAGATTGGAAATGAGGAAATAAAACTGTCTGCAAGGCAAGTCCCAGAGATTTACAAAAATGCTGACAGAATTATAAGTGGGTTTAACAAAGCTGCAAAATGCAAGGTCAGTATACAAAAGTCAATTGCATCTCTGTAAGTTAGCAATGAAAAATTGAAAACTGAAATCTTAAATAAAAAGTTGCCATTTAAAATAGCATCAAAAATCACAAAGTACTTAAGGATAAGTCTACCAATACATGTGTACAATTTGTATGTGAAAACTACAAAACAATGATAAGAGAGATCAAAAAAGACCTAAATAAATAGATGTTCTGTTTTCATAGATGGGAAGACTTGGCATTGTCAAACTATTAATTCTTCCCAATATGATCTATCAATTCAATGCAATCCCAATAAAAATTTCAGCCTGTTTATGGAAATTGACTAGTAGACTATTTATATTTATATAGAAAAGTAAAGGACTTGGAATAGCCAAAATAATTTTGGAGAAACAAAGTTAGAGGATTCACACTACCTGATTTCAAGACATCCTACAAAACTACAAGAATCAAGAGAGTATGGTATTGGCATAACAAAAGACATATAGATTCAGAGAACAGAAGAAAGTCCAGAAATGAACTTATACATATATGGCCAATTGTTTTTTTGACAAAGGTACCAGAGTAATACAATGGAGAAAGGACAGTCTTTTCAATAAATGGTGCTGGAACAATGGGTTCTCCGTGTGTGAAAATATAAGCCTTAACATACACCTTATAAAAAAAATTAACTCAAAATGGATCATACACCTAAATGTAAAACTAAAACCATAAAACTTCTGTAAGAAAACATAGAAAAAAATTATTTGCAATCTTGGGTTAGACAAAGATTTCTTAGGTATTACACAAAAATCACAAGCTGTATAAGAAAAAAAAAAACCAATAAACTGGACTTCAACAAAATTAAGAACTAGTGTTCTTTGAAAAACATTCCTAAAGTAAAAGAAAAGACAAACTACAGACTGGAAATAAATATTCACAAAACACACATGTGATAAAAGACTTGTATCCAAAATATATAAAGAGCTCTTTCAATTCAATAATAAAAAAAGTCAATTTTTTAACATCATTAAACTAAACATCATTAAAACATCTAAACATTATTAAAAATTAGAGAAGCACAAATTAAAGCCACAATGAGATCCTACTACATACCTACTAGAAAAGCTAAGATTTTTTTAAAAAGAAAAAGAGGGGCACCTGGGTGGCTCAGTCAGTTAAGCGTCCAACTCTTGATTTTGGCTCAAGGTCATGATCTCAGGGTCATGATGTCAAGCTCCATGTCAGGTTCCATGCTCAGCGTGGAGTCTGCTTGAGATTCTCTTTCTCCTTCTCCCTCTGCCCCTCCCCCCGTTCACACACTCTCTCTCTCAAATAAATAAATAAAATTAAAATCTTTAAAAAAATAAAAAATAATAAAAGAAAAATAGGAAAAGAAAAAGAAAGAAAGAAACCTGACAAACCCAGTGCTACTTCTGATGTGGAATAATTGGTACTCTCAAACATTGCTGGTGGTAATGCAAAATGGTACAGCCATTTTGGAAAACATTTTCTTTCTTTTTTTAAAGATTTTATTTATTTATTTATTTGAGAGAGAATATGAGAAAGAGAGTGAACATGAGACGGGGGCGGGGGGGGCGGGTAGGGCAGAAGGAGAGAGAGAAGCAGACTCCCCGCTGAGCAGGGAGCCAGAATTGGGTCTCAATCCCAGGACCCCGAGATCATGACCTGAGCCGAAGGCAGACACTTAACCAACTGAGCCACCAGGCGCCCGGAAAATATTTTCATATTTCTTTTAAAGTTAACCATACATGAATACTACCCAGAGACCCTACTCCTAGATATTTAATTAAGAGAAATGAAAATATATGTCCACAGAAAGAACTATATGTGAATGGCTATAGTAGCTTTGTTCATAATTGTCAAAAAACTAGAAACAACCTAAATGGTCAGCAGGCAAATGGATAAACAAATTATTGTATATCCATACAATGTAATGCTATCTAGTAATAAAAGATTGAACTACTGATAAACAACACAAATGAATCTCAAAAGCATTATGCTAAGTGAAAGAAGCCATTACATAGTATAATTTACATCACATTCTAGAAAAGGCAAAACTATAGATCGCATCAATGGCTGCCAAAGGCTGAAGGTTGGGGGGAAGAGACTGACTACAAAGGGACATGAAGAAACTGCTGGGAGTGAGCTGTGGTCTTGGTTACACGATTTTGTATGCCTTTGACAAAGACCATCAATGCACACCTAAAAAGGGTGAGTTTACTACCTATAAATTAGACTTCTGTAAACCTGACCTAAAAAAATCCATAGGGGGGCGCCTGGGTGGCTCAGTTGGTTAGGCGTCTGCCTTGGGCTCAGGTCATGATCTCGGGGTCCTGGGATTGAGCCCCGCATCGGGCTCCCCGCTCAGCTCACTCTACCAGTGAAATGGCCACTCGCCATCAATGGGCAAACAGAGGCACACTTTTTCACCACCCCTGTACTTTCTGTGGGAGTCCTGGGTAGATAAACTTGTCAGTTGGCACAGTTTTATATCATAGGTCCGAAGACTTTCTGAAGGGTCAGCTAGTCTCAGCAGTTCCCTCAGTATCGTGGTTACACTGACCCAAAACACCAGCCTCCATTTCAGCAGGCACTTGATACTGTATAGTGATAGGGACAGTGACATTATTAAGTGATCAGGCTTCTAAATCTGAGAAACATCACATGGCCCCACATCACCCTGCTTTTAAAATGCAACATTAATGTGTTAAGGTCAATGCAAGGTATCCATTTACTGACCTTTAAATTGAAGTCTAAAAGGAGGTTACAGTTTGGAAATAAATTGAGAATAATTGTTTTTTATGGATATTTTACTTCCTTTGAAGTAGCAAATAATGCAAAAAGATCATAAAAAAGGTCCCTCTTATTTTTTTTCATGCTCCAAGGCTTAGAAACATTTTCAGTTTGTGTCCTAATGGGTGGCATTAAAATACAGGCAAGAATATGACAGACATTTTCTGTGACCGCCATTGGAGTTCATGGTGAGCCGTCCATAAATGATTCACCCCATCTTCTCTGCAGAATTACCATATGTTATCCCTATGCTGTCCAGTCCAGCAGGCAAATACAGGAACAAAATACTGATATGGGACAGCAGCACCGAATATCCATTTTTACTGATTAAACCACAAAAATTATTTGAGCCCCTGTCACGTGCCAGTGCTGAATGGGAACATTTCTTCCCTACTCCTGACTCCTTTTGTATTGAGGAAGTTCAACTAGAGTAACATCCTTGGCATCTCTCCACTACTTACTCACTCCTGAGAGGAAATAGTGACATGGCTGAGCTCAGACACCTTATCTATCATTTTCTTTGGAAGTGAGATGCCCCTAGGGTGTGGGAATTTTTCCTTGTTTTCCCATGACCCCAGTCTTATCTAGGGAGTTCCTCATTCGGGGGGGCGGGGAGGGGGTTGCCTCAGTCCTGCATTGCCATTGACTAGAGGGGTCAGTCCACTTAATTTTGGGGATCAGATTTAGGAAACCCGCTTGACTCACAATAAGTTCATCCTCAATTCCGTGTTTATCCTAATAAAGATGGCATTTGGCCTCCCATTTGCTACTGTTTTAACTTATATTTTAATTTGTTATAAAACCAGAAAGGAGGATATAATTCGTTTGGTGCATTCTCGATGACTGCAACATTTCATGAACTGGGAAATGAAAATGCCCACACTAAAATTTAAGCAAAAGTATGGAATCAGGGAGGGCAATATACTCATGCAGAGAGGCTTTTGATAGAGTCAGGAAATTATGGTTGTGAGCCTTGAACTTTAGAGGGTAGGCAAGGGATTTTTATCTGAGTGCTTTAAAGAAGTTTATATTAAGGGGCACCTGGGTGGCTCAGTTGGTTAAGTGGCTGCCTTCGGCTCAGGTCATGATCCCAGGGTTCTGGGATGGAGCCCCGCATCGGGCTCCCTGCTCCACGGGAAGCTGGCTTCTCCCTCTCCCACTCCCCCTGCTTGTATTCCCTCTCTTATTGTCTCTCTCTGTCAAATAAATAAATAAAACCTTAAAAAAAAAAAAAGGAGTTTATATTAACCCCACGCTAGCTGCTGTGGCCCAGGCCAGCGGATGGAAGGCTCTAAACTGGCAGGATGCCCTGCTGACCTTGGCGGCTGACTATTGTGTACGGTGGCTTTGTCCCCAGGCTAAAGACTGTTTCTCCAGAGGCAAGTCATCTCAGATTCTGCAACGGGGTTTTAAGTACCCTTTAGCATGGCATTTAGTACAGAGCAGGGCCATGTTTGAGAAAGGGTTCATACAGCCACAAGAACAAACTACAATAGAATATAATCTGATGCCAGTGATGCTTAGGAACTTTAAAAATGAACAAAAACTTACAATGTGTAGTTCTGTCCGTATCTTGATTACACCGACACATGGAACGCTAGCTTCCCAGTGTAGCAGCCACCCAAGTAATATTCCTAAGGCATTTATTGAGCATCTATCCTGAGTCAGACACTCTACCGAGACCAAGAAATACAGAGGTTAGCAGTCCAGGTGTGGAGGTGTGCTACCAAGTGTGTGTGTGGAGTGCTACAAAGCCCTGAGAAGTTCCCTGATGCCAACTTAGAGGAGAGAGCCTGCTCAGAAAGCTCCCCCAGAGAAGTGATATGTTACCTGAAGCTTCATGGGCTGGAGAAAGATAGCTGGCAAAAGAAGAGACAGAGAAGGAAGGAATATTTGGAAAGAAGGAGTCACCTTTCCTCAGAGGGGATGAATTCAGGAAGTGTAAATAATCTAGCTAGAGGGAAGGGAAGTCCCAAAAGGTCAAGGAAGAAAGAGTTTCAGAAGACAGAAATAAATGGGGAACAAGAACATAATGGTGAAGGATTTTAGCCAGAAAGTGACGGAATTAAATACACATTTTAGAGGACTCTTGCTGCAGAGAGAAACAGGATAAGAGGGACAAAAAGTGCTCAGGCCACAAGTGTGTGATGGATGGGGTGAATAAAGAGGAAAGCACTGATCTGAGAGTCATAATGAGTTTGCCACTGACAGGAATTGGTGGATAATTGTACTGTATGTGGGACTTAGAAGGGGGATGGAGGAGGCAGTTGAAGGAAAAGAAAATGATCCCCAAGTTTCTGATTTCAGAAACTCTGTGGCCCAGAAGTGCCACTGACTCTCAAAGGAATTAGAACAGGGTGCACTGCCCCCACTGGAGTCTTAAATGCTCAGGGCATAGGGTGGGGACTAAGTGGACATCAGAGCCAACTAGCTAATAATAATATTACTATCAGTGAACAGTTCATAAAGTAACTTGTAGAACTAGCTGCTATAATCTGAATGTTTGTGACCCTCTCAAACTTCATAGGTTGAAATCCTAATCCCCAAGGTGATGGTACCAGGAGATGGGCCTTTGGGAGGTGATTAACTCATTAGGGATTAGTGCCTTTATAAAAGTGGCCCCAGAGAGATCCCTTCCACCAGGTAGAAGCAGACCTTCACCAGATACCGAATCTGCCAGTGCCATGATCCTGGGACTTCCCAGCCTCCAGAACTAGGAGAAAGAAATGGTTTTTGTTTATAAGCCACCCAGTCTGTGGCATTTTGTACAGCACCCTGACCAAACTAAGACACCAACAGTTATTGAGTGTTTACCATATGCCAGGCTTTATGCTTTGAGAAATAAAATAACTTACCTCGGATTAAACAGCAAGAAAGTGTACTATTGGTCCCAAGCCATTGTTACTCTAAACTCTTTGCTTTTAGTCATTTTGCTCTTCCATGTCCAACCAGTTCTGAGACTAGGGCACTAAAGTAAATCATGGTGTCTTTGTCTGCCCCAAGCAAGGCCTTCACTGACGAGGCTGGCTACTCTGTCAGTCTGATTAACACTGTGGGAAGACTTACTATGAAACTGAAGTTGATAGAGAAGACGAAAACAAAAACCTAAAAACAACTAATAAGAAAGTAGTAATTTGTACTTGGCCTGAGAAACCCTTATGCTTGACCTGTATATCAATAGACTCCAGCCCAAAAAAGTAGGGCACCATGGAGAGAAGATTCAAAGAGAAAGGTAGAAATCAAGTTTGGTGTCTTGGGGGAAGAGGAAAAAAGGCATCTGCTTGTTAGGCTGTAATTCTAAATTCTTTGTGTATCATCAGATGTATAAGTAACACAAAGAGATGATGTCACACATCATTTATACTAAGCGATGGTTCCATGTTGGCCCCCTTGTCTTAAGAAAACAGGAACAACGTCTGCATCTACTTTCATTCTCCTAATATCACCTAGAATACGGCTCTCTTCCCCAGCACACATGTGAAAGAATGACTATACAAAATAAAGAAGGAAAGGAGAAAACGTATGTGTTTACTCAGAGATATGTCAACTTTAAAATGGGAAAGAAGAAACAGGAAATTTTTCGTTCATGTTTTTCAATTACTAGGGAGCTCTGGCATCCAGTCTGAGAAAATAATTTTCTACCCAGGTGGCTTTATCAGCTTAAATGATTCCCTTATTAATTAGAATTGTAAAAGCCAGTACAAAATAATGGGATTATTTGGGGAATTGATGCTAAGTGCTTAAATTGTAGCCTTCTAATGTGTCCCCCTTTTCTTTTGAATATGCACTTTAAAGTGCAACTGTCAAATGTCTAAATTATATCAGGAAACTGGATGTGACAGTGTCCAACTAACCACAAATTGTTGGGAGCTCTGCTCTTGGTCCAAGCCATCATGATCTCTTGCCCAGATGACAGTAATCACTCCTAAATAGGTCTCCCGGCTCTCAAACATATCCCCCTACAGTCTTCTCCCCACAAAGCAGCCCATTCATTTTCATTGCTGCATAATATCCCTCTGTGTGAGTATATCTTGATTTATTTATCCATTCTACTGTTGATGGGCAATTGGGTGGTTTCTTGCTTGGGTAATCACAACTACCCAATTTATCTTTTTGGTAAGCATACAGACCTCATTTCATGTATACTCCTGGGAATGAATTTGCTGGGTCATAGGGTATGTATATATTCAGTTTCAGTAGATGTTGCAGATAGTTTTCTAAAGTGGTAATTAACATTGTGTTTTTGTTTTGTTCTACCCTTCTCCTTATTCCATTCAGCCTTTTACATATCTTGTTTTCCCCTTACATTTTTCTTTCAATGTTTAACAATAAATAAAAATTTTTAAAAATTATTCTGAAAAAGTAAAAATTCTTCATAAATGAGGCTATTCAAAACAATATGTTCCAAACTCCAAAGGCATTTCCATGAGGCACTCCAAAGTATTCTGAGTGATGGTGCATTGTTGGGAAAATGGGCAACCACATACCACATCATTTTGTAGCAAACACATGAAACAGCCCTGGAATGTTTATTGATACAATCAGTCATATGACAGTGATATCTTATGAGGAATTTGGGAAAATTTTTTCCATTGCTTCACCCCATTAGCAAAACTCACTATGATCATTATCCTAAAGCATCTAAAACCTCCGTTGTCGAAGAGGTTTTATATATATATATCTAATACGTATTATATATATATCTAATACATATTATATATATATCTAATACGTATTATATATATATATATATCTCAAGATGACACAGGTTTAAGTCAGATTTACTTTGATTATATGGATTTGAACATTTTCTTTCTTTGCCCCTGCTGTCCTTGTCCTGACCAGTTTGGCTCTTACTTCCAGTGTTTCCTCCTCAGTGAAGGCTTTGTCCTTGAGAGGGACTCTTGTTTCATAGTTTCAAGAGTTCCTAGGTTCCAGACCCCAGACTAGCCACCATCAGACCTTCCCATGGTCTGTTTACATTCATCCATGAATTAGAGCCTGCAAAGTACTCTTCCAGCTTGCACTAAAGATGGCATCTTAAAGCAAAATGAACTTGGATCACTGTATGAGTCAGGGTACCAGGAGGAAACGCTGATACACTCAGAAGAGAAGAGAGTTTAAAGTACAAAACAAACAAACATAGGGTGAAAAGAAAACAGAGAGAAGAAAAACCAAGAAACGGATTTTTAACTCTAGAGAACAAACTGATGATTACCAGAGGGGAGGTGGGTGGGGAGATGAGTTAAACAGGTGATGGGGATTAAGGAGGGCATGTGTGATGAGCACCAGGTGTTGTATGGATGTGTCGAATCATTAAATTGTACCCCTGAAACTAATATTACACTGTATGTTAACTAACTGGAATTTAAATAAAAATTTAAAAGAAAGAAAATAAAGGACTATTGACATGAGTGGGCAAAGTTAAAGGATCTAACAAAGGATGGGTGAACCCCCCCCGGGACTAGGAACAATGGAAAGTTGTTCTTACACTGAGGTCTGAAAGAAAAAGGGGCTAAATCAGCAAAGTGACACCTGGTGAGAATTGTAGTCTTAGAGAGGGGCCACAGAAGAAGAACGAGCCATGGCTGAAACAGCAAAGACCCTGACCTCTCCTCCCTCATTGTCTCCCATTGGTGCCTCTCATTGGCAAAAACTCGCTGGAAGCCACAGGACAAGGGAGTTTATGTGATGCAGACTATAGGAACAGAGCAGAGTGGGGAAGGCAGCGCATGGGTGTGGTGGGACAAATACACATGATCCGGCAGCATCCCTGAATCATCGCCTGGAAGGGGGCCGTCCAGGAAAGCAGTCTGACCAATAACACAGACATTAGTCTCAGTATGTGTAAAGTATTAACCTGTGAAACCACTAAGATTTAGGGGTTGTTGGCGGTACAGTTAACCTACCCTAACTACTGTATCTGGCGTATTTACATTTTACATTATGTCTTTTGTATCTGAATTGTTTTTCCAAAACTATCAGGAGAAATGTGTAACTAACCTCTCAAAATGGAAATGAGTAAATTTCACAAAGGTTTTTCACATAAATTGTTAATAATTCTATCTTGAGATTATAAATAATTACTCTGCCTTTAGATGTTCCAAACAGCTGCTTTACAATGACAGCTCAAAGGGGGAGAAATTGTAGGGGGGATAAAACAGCATTTCTTCAAAAATGAGACTATAAGGAGAAAATACCATGGGAAAATAGTCAAGTGAATACCATAGAAAAGTTCTTTTCAAGACCACCCACTCACATTTCAACTCACCTCCTTCCTTTCAGCATTGCTTTCCCTTCTCTTCCCCAGTGAAGTGCCTATTGCACTCAAACTGGCCCCTACTATTTAGAAACCCATCAGCTTTCCCCCAATAGCCTCTTTCCACCTCCTCTATCCATTCTATGCTCCAGGCCTCCTCAGTTTACCTGGAAACATCACTCCTGGGCCTTGTTACATGAGTGGTTAGCCATCAATGCTCCCGAGACCACAGCTTGATCACATGATAGGATAATTGTCAGTTTATTACCTTTCATCCCAAATGATGGCAAGTACTGGAAGTGGAGGACAATCCCTTGTCTTTGTACATCTTCTATACCTAACTCTAAGTCTGATGTACACCATCCCTTCAGTAATGGATGGATGGATGGATGGATGGATGAAGTACTATCAGAGCATTAGAGAAAAAAGGGAATAGTAAGAACAACATGAAATCAGGAAAATAGAAGGTAAGTTCCAGGAATTGCAAGCATCCAGTTGGATTGTTATAAGGATGTTGGTAGGAAGGTGGCAGGTGACAAATGTTGAAAATAGAAGATGAAAAACAGTTCACAGGGCCTTGAATGTCTGGCTAAGGCAGCTGGACTCACCCCTCAGAGAGTTGAGGAACCACAGGAACTGATGAACAGGGAAGAAATGAGATCAGATTTGTGTTTTAAGGCAATTAATCTGGCTGTTGGAATATCCTTTCCTTTTTGATAATATATTCACTTTCTATCAAGACTTTTCTTTGTCTTAACTCAAACAAATCAATCTTATGTTGTGGGTTTGAGCAGCCCCGATAAACATTTCTTTTTCCAAAACAGCTCACACCTGCTCTCTAGGTCAGTCTTGAGTGAAGTGTTGTTTTGCAATTTTTTTCTTTCAAACAATTAGTCTTTATGCTACTTCTCAAGCCACCAACTGCATTATTTTGATGCAACACCCTGAAATTAATTCTGAACTGCTCCCCAAGGCCCAGCACGTGGTTACCAGCAAATGCTCGCCCACAGCAGGGAGAGTCACGAGAGATTTCTATATGAGATTCTCTTACACGACAACATTTGCTGATAGAAATTCCAGTCATATTTTTTACTAGAAATAATTTTTAATGGCACATTTGAATGAAATCTTGCCATTTGCAATAACACGGAGAGAGCTACAGAGTATAATGCTAAGCAAAATAAGTCAATCGGAGAAAGACAAATACCATATGATTTCACTCATATGTGGAATTTAAGAAACAAAACACATGAGCAAAGAGGGAAGAAAGAGGAAAACCAAGAAATAGACAACTATAGAGAACAAACTGATGGCTACCAGAGTTAGTGGGGAGGAAGGGTGAAATAGGTGATGGGGATTAAGGAGTGCACTTGTCGTGATGAGCACCAGCTGATGTATGGAAGTGTTGAATCACAAAAATGTATACCTAAAACTAATATTACACTGTATGTTAACTAAATGGAAATTTAATTAAATAAATAAATACATAAATACATAACACATTTACTCAAGGAGAAAAATTATCTTTCAATGTTATAAGACCATTTTAATACTTGACAAGTAATTGGGGCGCCTGGGTGGCTCAGTCGTTAAGTGTCTGCCTTCGGCTCAGGTCATGACCCCAGGGTCCTGGGATCGAGCCCTGCGTTGGGCTCCCTGCTCCACGGGGAGCCTGCTTCTCCTCTCCCACTCCCCCTGCTTGTGTTCCTTCTCTCGCTGTGTCTCCCTCTGTCAAATAAATAAATAAAATCTTAAAAAAAAATACTTGACAAGTAATTGAATAGATCAATATTAAAAATTAGACCACCATCCTTTGACAATCACATATTATTTAATTTATCTGCCATAAGCCAGTCTTTGTAACAATGCATGTGGACCAAATCAACAAGTGATAACTTCAGACCATTTTAGATAAAAGTTGTATCTTAAAATTATAATGTTTTACAAGTAAACATTAAAGTTCAACATGCAAATTCAGTTGATACTTTGTTTTTAATAAACTAGAGAAATTTATTTTCTCTAGTTTCCCAAACCTATTGCTGATCAGAAAAATAAGTAATTACAAAGAACGCAAGTCCAATACAACAGTATTACGGAGCCATGTGGTATGAAAGGAGATAATGAAGGCTTTGATATTGCCCAGATGGACTTCTGGACTTACCTTTTTAGATACCTTATATTCGGTAATCAACACTTCAGAAAAGAAATGGATTACTCTGAGATTGAAATATTTCGAATATAAAAGTAAGGCAAATCACTAGACTTGAATGATCTTTCAGCATTTTTTTTTAAATTCCAAGATGGATCATTGAGAAGACTCAAGCCACATGCATAACTAAACAAGAAATCAGATTCTCATTTTCCTATTGCTTGATACTTTGACAAACCATCCTCTCTTTTCCAAAGTCCATTCCTGGGTCAAGTAGAGGGCAAAGAAAGCAATCTCCCCCCCTCTTCATGCTGTGATATAGGCTCTTCTCTAAGAATCCGAGGGCTGTGATGCAAAGCACTGTAGAAGTTTTGGGAGATGGGTGGGTGAATAGATACTGACCCAGAAAGCACTGGGTACCATTAGCCCTCCAAGAAATGAGCTCGTTTTTGAGATTTGCTGGACCTTGGTGTAAACTTCCTATTTAAATTATAGGAAACTCATCCCCTTCATCTGGTCTGGAATCATCTTTCTTTAAAAATCAATAAATAAATTCCTGACATATCTATCCTGCTAGTCATCATGGTTTCACTTTCTGCTCCAACAGCCTGTATGAATTTCTCTGCCCAATCTGATTAATTTATATTCACAAGGATTAATAAGTTCTCTTAAAAAGAGAGCTCTTTCTGATCTTGCTGGTTTCCTAAAGTCAAGTATGCACATGGGTATCTGGCTTATTAGCATTTCTACAAATTCTGTTTTTCCACACATTTAATTCATATACACATAAATACATGTAGATCATTTTTAAAGTTTTGTATCTGGAAGAAGATTGAAAATGTAACATTCCAGTTAACTCTGGATGATCAAAGAGTAAATATTTATCATTTAATGTATCCTAAAAAATTTTGCATCCTAATACCTGCTCTAGTTAAACATTTGTTTATTTCGCTTTTGGATATTTGCTATATAATCAACATAACAACTGCTTTGCTGATATCTTAATTCCCCTCATTTTTATTTTTTAAGCAGAAAAATGTTTTGAAATTCAAATATTTTACTACTATTATCTAGGAAAATCTGGAGGAGATGGGCCTTGCCTTCCCTCTGGAAGAAATTTTTCTATTCCCACTATGAATTCAAGAAGGAACTGAGCTTTGTTCACATCCTAGTTCCTTCGATATTATCTGTATGCAACAGAGTCCTTTGAAATACAAATTCTCTTACTAAATGCCCTGCTCCAAGGGAAAGTTTATGAGCTATAATTCTTACCTCAGTTGGAGAAAAGCTATCTATTCCATAGAGGCATTAACAAGATGTTTTTTAGTCCCCACAAGGTGACTTTGTTTGATGTAAATTTCTAGACCAGACACCCATGATATAAAAAGAAACATATTCAAGAGCCAGGTTTTTTATCCATCATTTTAGGTTACTTATGCCCTCTACTATACACTCCTCATACCAAAGTATTATGAAATGTTTAAATGAAGTTATTTATAATTTCAGTGGTAACAGGTACTCTAATTCATGCTAAATGGGATCTTAGAGATTTCATATCCCATGCTAGGACCATACTACTAGAACCCAAATCCTAAATATTACCCCAGAGCATGAGGCGGCAGCTGCAGGAGCAACCTGAAAGGAAATGTTGAAACATGTCACCATTGCAGCTTTGAAGGACACATGTAACTCACAACTCTATTCATCCAGAATAGTTGACACTGGAATTATTAAGCTTACTGCTCACAGAGGCTGAAATCAGTTGGATGCTCTATCTATGGTGGGGACTCTTTCACCAACAATTTCATCGGTGTTCCTTGTTGCCCTCAGCAAAATAATGAAACACTTGGGAGCAAATATACAACACAACAAACCATAGCTGGATGCCAAGATTGCAAATATTTCCACAGATACTTTGAAATTGCCTTTGATGCTCAAGTAAGCAGGGACAAAGGAGATCCAGACGATGAAAAAGACCAGCATTCCAAACGTGATTCTTCTTCCTTCATAGTAATTATCTGGCAATTGGTGAGTGACAAAGGTTGTTAGCATAGCAAGGCCAGGAAGACATGGATCCCAAGTATAGAGCATAAAAACTCTATAGAACCTTCATCACATTCCAAAATGATCTTTATATGTCAAGATTCTATGTTCTTGTACAATCTTGGGGGCTCCAATACTAAGTAGGCTGTGCATAAGCCAATCTCTACTAGAACAGAGATCAGCACAATGATTTTTTGATAAAGGGAGTGGATGGATATAAGTCAGGTTTTGAATTTAGAAATTGTGAAGGCTAAAAACAGTGAAATTGTTTTTCCAAGAATGCAAGACGGGCAAAGAGAAAAACCCATTGCCAAAGTGACCTGGCCGGTCACGCAAGACCAGTTGTATGGCTTGCCAATGAAAAGCATGGAAGACAGCAGTATGATGACAAGAGAAAGCTGAATGAGAAAGCTCAGCTCCTGGTCATTGGCGTTCACAAGTGGAGTATGCCTGTATATCACGTACACAACTGTGACTGCCAAGACCACAAGCACCCCAACGATTGTGAGAATGACAAGCACGAATCCCAGGGCCTCATCATAGGCAAGGAACTCCACCTATTTCAGCACACACTTGCTCTTTTATGCATTTGACCAATAGTCTTCACCACATTGTTCACACTCCCTTTGACCCAATGAACAAAGAACAGTGGATTGACTGCAAGAAAATCAATTGTCCCCTTCAGCTGCGAATAGCTCAGAACAGCCGAAGACCTAGTGTAGGACTCATTGAGATTCCTTTATACAGAATATACAATATCTAAAAAAAAAAAAGAAGAGAAAAAAGCAGCAATACAATGGTCTTAGAGTGTGCAACTAATACTAAAGGTTGAGAATTATTTTCAGTTGTAGGAATTCAGTCTGGCTTCTTGGTTTCTGCCTTTCCTGTATGGGCCTTTTCTGGTAAGATGCCTCTTTCTCTTCCAATTATCCAATTGAGAAGGGAGGTGTCTAGTCTATCCTCATAAACCAGAGAATAATCCACAAACAGTTTCGAATGTACGAGAAAATTAAAGCTACTAAGGTGAATCAAGAGGATTGTGATAAGGTTGATTAAAATACAAGTGGTTTTTTTTAGATTTTTATTTATTTATTTGAGAGAGAGAGAGATCACAAGCAGGGGGGAGGGGTAGAGGGAGAAGCAGACTCCCCGCTGAGCAAGGAGCCTGATGCAGGGACCCTGGATCCCAGGGCCCTGGGATCGTGACCTGAGCCGAAGGCAGATGCTTAACTGACTGAGCCAACCAGGCATCCAAAATGCAAGTATTTTCAACCTTCCATTCAACATTACTGCCACCTACTGAGGGGAATTTTGTCTTTCTCAGCTTTCTCCTCCCCATCCTCCAGATCCAGATTCCAGAGAATAGGCAGAGATGGACTGAGAATAAGAAGGGAAACAAAAATAGCAACCATGTTAACTAAAGTTGAGAAAAATTTGGGAGCCTTCAGCTGGGCAGATTCTCTAAGGGAGAATATTACAACGTAAGAAAAAACTATTTGAGATGCATTCATGGTAAATTATCAAGTGGATCTCTTTAATGTTCTCTGAAAGGTGCTAGGGAAGATCAGAATTCCCTTCCAATCACTTCGGACTGCCGGACTGGACTTCTCTTGACATAACTCAGTGACTGGGTCACGCGGGGTTCAGGCAGGTGTTCAGGTTACCTATTTTCCAATTGGGGAAAATTTTACATTTTTAAAAATCCTCCTTGAAATAAATTGTTATTGAGGGCCTTTTGGTAAAGGACAAGGACATATTATCTTTAAAGACAGAGATAAGCAGAAATAAAAGTACACCTGATCCAACATGCTTCATAAAGCTAAGCAAACCAAATCTCACTGAAATCCTGGTCATGAAGAGCAGCAGTGCAGCAGGTTGTAGAGAAGAATTCACAGAGCAGTTGTTACAGAATTCATCTGTAAAATTCATCCTGCAAACCTGAAGTAATTATGGCCTTAAGTCCATTGTCTTTAGGGATAGAATTCTTGATCTTATAATTCCAAATGAGAGATAATACAGTAGAATAGAGAACTGTAATTCACTTATTTTTCCAATTATTCACTATTTTTTACATAACTAATGTTTAATCTATTTTAGAAACTGAAATAATTTTAAGTACTTTTTATGAATCCATTTATTCACATTTCACATTTCATTTTTTAAAATTTTTTTCTCTTAAATTCACAGATGCAAATCCTTTTCCCAACTGTAGCAGCTTTAGAACTGAAACCCAATATTATGGTTTTTTTCACACTGCACAGAATATCCAACAGTTTGATGGATTATAATGATTTTTGTTATGAGTTGTTCACACCTATTTATAAAGATGGCTCCCAAAGCCCTCTTCACCGGAGCATGCTTAATCTAGTTGCATTTCAATATCATTGGAAAATATGACCATCTCTACCTGGTTCCCGTGACACGTGTCCATCAGCACATGGGATGCAGTCAAAGCAACATATCGGTTCCCCCTGACGAATCCCCTTCCGTGTCCCAGGATGACATAGATCAGTACACACCAAGTGAGGAAGCTAGCAAAGACAAATAGAATGCATGTAACAAAGCCTTTTGTCTCCACACACACAAAAAAAGTCGAGAGAGTTCACACCTGGATTTCCATGGGTTTTGTGATATCTTGGGAAACCCGGGATAGCTGGACAAGGATAACAAAGAGAATGAATGACACCTGGAGAGCCTAGAGAGGAATTTTGCTGAAGTCAGTCTTGTGGTTGATTCTAGAAATTTAGAGCTCATCTTCAAGTTAGGTCTTTCCAATTTGGGGGCCTCAGACCAGCCTCCATGCCCATGATACTCTGGAGAAGGGACAATTTGACAAATCTGTTCTTGCTTGTTGGGGGGGCAGTGACCCCAAGAATTGTCTTGAAAGCCTGAAAAAGATTTTTTCTCACAAGGTCATCCCAACAGTCTGAAAGTCAAAGATGTGTCATAAAGGCTCAGCGGAAAAGAAAAATAAAAGATCTTTTCCATGGGAAAAATTGGCAGGACAAAAAGGAAATGTGGACAAGGCATAACACTGGAATATTTTCTCACAAAAAAAAGAATTTTGAGAGCTCAATGGTAAATACAGGTCTCCCTTTACATTCTACAGGGATGTACACTTTGAAACCCAGTACAAATGCAGTGTTTGTAAATCAGTTTATATCTTAATGGAAATGAAGATTTCCATTTCCAAATGAAGATTATTTTAAAAGGCGATAAAATGTAGTTTCCATTAAGGAAATATTTATTTTGGAAAGTGAATAATCACATTTATATTTACTTTGGAAATCAGAATTTTCCTATATTGAGCTTTGTAGGTTAAATCTGAATTAGATAACAATGAAAAATATTAGAAATCTCTGAGATCAGTTATGGCATGTAACATTACTGAAGTGTGTATTGCTGTACACACCTTCTTCTTACAAGGTGTGTGCATGTGTGACCAAAGAATGAACTGGATTTCCTCTCTCCTGACCCAGTCTTCTGAAAAGAGCTCTCCATATATCTTTCTTTGAAAATCATCATAAACAATGAGCTGATGCCTCTTTGTTCCATTTCTCAGTATCCCTTCCCTTCTCAACACCAGTAACCTAGCTTCTAACCCACTCACCTCACTAAAATGTTTCCTGCAGTGTCTGCTAGCTTTTCCTCTAGCTACGTTCTCTTTTGTATCTCTTCAATATTTGGCACTCTTAATCAACCCCTCCTTGAAATGCAGGCTCCCTTGTCTTCCACTGGGCCTTTTATTTATTAATTGGTTCTACGTCCTCCACCTTCCTCACCACTGTGGGCATTTTCTTAGGTTTGGTCCTTAATCCTCTGCTTTTATCTCTTGATATAAAGCAGCTCATTCACTCTGTCTTTAAACAGCAGCTCTATTTAAGAACTCCCAAATCTTAATCTCTACCAACCTATCCCACCTGAACTCTAAGTCCATATTCTAAACTTCCAGTATGTCCCTACTTTGAGTATCTCATCTCAAATTCAACATGTCCAAAGCTATCCCCATTAACCCTATTCCTTCTCCCAAATTCCTCATTTCTGTCACAACATCACCATTCTCATCCATAACCTCCAACCTTATCTTGCATTACTTGCCTACGTATTCCCTCTCCTTCACTCAGGCCCATCTGCTCACCAACCTCCAGACTCAGTTTACCAACATGAGTTAAATCATGCCTTATACTGCCCACTAATTATTTAAGGCAGGACACTTCCAAGTCCAGTCTGTCAGCAAATCCACTGGCTTCTAACTGTAAGATATCCAGAATCTGACTATTATGTGCCACTTCCATCACATCTATCTTGGCTCAAGCACCTGAATCATTTTGGATTATTTTATTGGTCTTCTAATTGGTGTCCCTTTTTCTACTCTTATCCCCCCCCCGCCCCCACCAGCCCACCCCTTCAGTTTATTTGCAGCATGGCAAACAAATGATCCTTTAAAGATTTTATTTATTTATTTATTTATTTATTGAGAAAGAGATAGCCCAAGCAGGGGGAGGGGCAGAGGCAGAGGGAGAGAGAGAATCTCAAGCAGACTCCAAGCTGAGTCTGGAGCCCAGTGCAGGACTCAATTTCACTACCTTAAGATCATGACCTGAGCCGAAATCAAGAGTTGGTCGCTTAACTGACTGAGCCACCCAGGCACCCCAAGAGATGATCCTTTAAACCCTAAATCAGACTATTATTGTTCTCTCTCAAGGCTCTCCCGTGGCTCCCCTTTTCACTCAGTGTAAAAGCCAAAGTCCTGAAATAGCCAATAAGGCCCTATGTGATCTACCCTCTCTTGCCTTTCTTCCCTCCTCTCTCACTACTCTCCCACTCCCTCACTCTGTCCAGCCACATTGACCTCTTTGCTGTTCCTCCACATGCCAAGCACGCCCCTGCCTCAGGGCTTAGAAACTGCCATTCCTTCTGCCTGGAATGCTCCTCCCCCAGATGATGCATGGATTCACTTCCCTTTTTGTTCAAATGTCACCCTTCCCTGACCACATTATGTGAAGTTACAACACTCTCCCTATCACTCCCTATCTCAGGCCCTACTACTTTTTCCCTCCAGCACTATCACCCTTTAAGATAACATATAATTTAGCTATTTGTCTTGTTTATTGCCTATTTCCTCCCACTGAAATGTTAGCTCCATTAGTCAGGGATTTGTTCTGTTTTGTACAGTGACATATCCCCAGTTCCTAGGATGGTGTCTAGCATCAGTAATATTGTGCTCAATAAATATTGGCTCAATTAATTAATTAATTACATTGTAAGTGCTGTGAAGGCAGTGTTTTGGGGGTTGTGCGTGTGTGTGTGTTTTACTTCTTTCCCTTTATTTTGTAGTTTGTGAAATAACAGGTTGGTTCCAAAGAATCCTCCAAAGCTGGTTAATTTTGAAATAAGGAGAATGTCATTATGAACTTATGGATTTAAAAAATGTGTTTTCTTTTATTGCATTTATTTTCCTTATTGATGCTCAAGTTGTCCAATTTTTTTTTAAAGATTTTATTTATTTATTTGACAGAGACACAGCAAGAGAGGGAACACAAGCAGGGGGAGTGGGAGTGGGAGAAGCATGCTTCCTGCGGAGCAAGGAACCCAATGTGGGGCTTGATCCCAGGACGCTGGGATCATGACCTGAGCCGAAGGCAGACGCTTAATGACTGAGCCACCCAGGCACCCAAGTTGTCCAATTTTTGACCAGGGAAAACTTCTGCTTGGCTCCTGCATTCTTTTTTTTTTTTTTTTTAAGTATAGTTGACAAACTATGTGACATTAGTTTCAGATGTACAACATAGTGATTCTACAAGTCTATATGTTAACCAATGCTCACCACAAGTGTACCCACCATCTGTCACCATACAACACTACTACAGACCATTGACTGTATTCCCTATGCTGTACCTTTCATCTCCATGACTTATTCATTCCATAGCTGGAAGCCTGTACCTCCCACTCCCCTTCACCCATTTTGTCCATCCTCCCACCCCCGTTCCCTCTGACAATGATCAGTTTGTTCTATTTTTTTGGTTCATTTCTGCTTTTTGTTTATTTTGTTTTTTAGATTCCACATGTAAGTAAAATCATATGGTATTTGTCTTTCTCTCTCTGACTTATTTCACCTAGCATAATACCCTCTAGGTCAATTTATGTGGTTGTAAATGGCAAAATGTCATTCTTTTTTATGGCTGAGTAATACCCCATTATATAGATATACATACCCCTTTTCTTTATCCATTCATCTATGGATGGACACCTGGGTTGCTTCCATATCTTGGCTATTGAAATAATGCTTCAATAAACAGAGGGGAGCATATATCTTTTTGAATTACTGTTTTTGTTTTTGTTTTCTTTGGGTAAATATCCAGTAGTGGAATTATTGGAGCATATGGTATTTCTATTTTAATATTTTGAAGAAATTCCATACTATTTCCCACAGTGGCTGCACCAATTTACATTCTCACCACAAGGATTCTTCTTTCCCCAGATTCTCACCAACACTTGTTATTTCTTATCTTTTTGATTCTAATCATTCTGACAGATGTGAAGTGATATTTCACTACAGTTTTCATTTGCATTTCCTTGATGATGAATGATGTTGAGCATCTTTTCATGTGTCTGTTTCCCATCTATATATGTTTTCGGGGAAAAAAATTCTATTTAAGTCCTCTGCCCATTTTTTGTTGGATTATTTGGTTTTTGGTGTTAAGTTGTATAAATTCTGGATATTAATCCCTTATCAGATATGTCATTTGCAATATCTTCTCCTATTTAGTCAGTTGCCTTTTCATTTTGTTGATGGGTTCCTTTGTTGTGCAAAAGCTTTTTATTTTGATGAGGTCCCAATAGTTTATTTTTGCTTTTGTTTCCTTTGTCTGAGGAGACATATCTAGTAAAATGTTGCTAAGATTGATGTCAAAGAAATTACTGTCTATGTTGTCTTCTAGGAGTTTTATGGCTTCAGATCTCACATTTAGGTGTTTAATCAATTTTGAGTTGACTTTTGTATATGGTGTAAGCAAGTGGTCCAGTCTCATTCTTTTGCAGATAGCTGTCCAGTTTTCCTAGTACCATTTATTGAAGAGACTGTCTTTTCTCCATTGCATATTCTTGCCTCCTTTGTCATAGATTGTGTAGTGTGGGTTTATTTCTGGGCTCTCTATTCTGTTCCACTGATTCTATGTGTCTATTTTTGTGTCAATACAATACTGTTTTGATTAATACAGCTCTGGAGAATATCTTGAAATCTGGAATTGTAATACCTCCTGCTTTATTCTTCTTTCTCAAGATTGCTTTGGCTATTTAGGGTCTTTTGTGGTTCCATACAAATTTTAGTATTATTTGTTTTAGTTCTAAGAAAAAGGCTGATAGTATTTGGTAGGGATTGCATTGAATCTGTAGGTTGCTTTGGGTAGCATGGACATTTTAATGATATTAATTCTTCCAATCCATGAGCATGGAATATCTTTCCATTTGTTTGTGTTGTCTTCAATTTTTTTCAACAGTGTTTTATAGTTTTCAGAGTACAGGTCTTTCACCTGCTTGGTTAAGATTACTCCTAGATATTTAATTCTTTTTGATGCAATTGTAAATGGGACTGTTTTCTTACTTCTCTTTCTGCTGCTTTGTTATTCGTGTATAGAAACACAACCAATTTCTGTGTATTAATTTTGTATCCTGCAACTTTACCAAATTCTTTATTAGTTCTAATAGTTTTTGTTTTGTTTTGTTTTGTTTTGTAGTCCTCAGGGTTTTCTATGATTAGTAGCACAGCATCTGCAAATGGTAACAATTTAACTTCTTACCAGTTTGGATGCCTTTTATTTCTTTTTCTTTTCTGATGGTTGTGGCTAGAATTTCCCAGTACTATGCTGAATAAAAGCAATGAGAGTGGACATCCTTGTCTTGTTCCTGATCTTAGAAGGAAAGCTCTCAGTTATTCACCATTGAGTATGATGTTTGCTGTGGGTTTTTCATATAAGGCTTTTATTATATTGAGGTATGTTCCCTCTAAACCCACTTTGTTGAGAGTTTTTATCACAATGAATTTTGAGTTTTGTCAAATGCCATTTCTGCATCTATTGAGATGATCATATGATTTTTATCCTTCATTTTGTTGATCTGGTGTATCATGTTGACTGATTTGTGAATATTGAACCATCCTTGCATCCCCAGAATAAATCCCGCTTGATTGTGGGGAATGATCCTCTTAATGTATTGTTGACCATGGTTTGCTAATATTTTGTTGAAGATTTTTGCAAGAGATCTCTTAACCTATCCTCACTTTTAAAAATTCTTTTTTCTTTTTTCTTTTTTTAAGATTTTTTTATTTATTTGACAGAGAGAGACACAGCAAGAGCAGGAACACAAGCAGGGGGAGTGGAAGAGGGAGAAGCAGGCCTCCCGCAGAGCAGGGAGCCCAATGTGGGGCTCAATCCCAGGACTCTGGGATCATGACCTGAGCCAAAGGCAGACACTTAATGACTGAGCCACCCAGGTGCCCCCCTTTTTTCTGTTTTGCTTGGATGTTTCCATTACCCTGTCTTCCAGATGTCTAATCTGTCTTCTGCTTCTGCTAATCTACTGGTTGCTTCCCTCTAGTGTATTTTTCATTTCAGTTACTGTATTCTTCAATTCTGATTGGTTCTTTTTTACATTTTCTATCTCTTTGTTTAAGCTCTTACTGAGTTCTTCCACTTCTCTCTTCAGTCCCATGAGCATCTTTATGATCATTACTTCATACTCTTCATCAGGCATATTGCTTATCTCCATTTCCTTTAGTTCTTTTACTAAGGTTTTCTCTTATTCTTTCATTTGGAGCATAGTCCTGTCTCTCCATTTTGCTTGATTTTCTATGTTTGTTTCTATAAATTAGGTGGAACTGTGACTTCTACACTTGAAGGAATGGTCTTATGATGGCTGTCACCTATGTAGACTGTGCCTGGTGACTTTAACCATTTGGCTGGAGCTGTGTGGCCTGGGGGTCCCAAGGTCAGGGCTGGAGCTGCCCTGGTGAAATGGCCAGAGCTGAAATGGACATGGGCTGGGATGGCCCTGCGGCTCTCCATGGAGAAGGCACCCTGGCAGGACAGCTTAAACTGAAGTGAGTGCAAGGGGAGAGGCTGCTGAGCTCTCTGCACAGAGAGTGCCCTGGCAGGACAGCTGAACCTGAAGTGGGTATAAACCAGGGTGCCCTGGGGTGCTCGGCACAAGGGTTGTCCTGGCGGGGCAGCTGGGACAGAGATGGGGTGTGATCTGGGAGGTCCCAGGGTGCTCCATGCCCTGCTGGGGTGGTTAGAACTGAGGCAGGCTCAGGCCAGGTGTTCCCAGGGTGTTCTGCACAGGGGACACTTTGGCAGGGCAGCTGGAGCTAAGGCAGGCATAGCCAGGAAGTCCCAGAGTACTCTGTATCAGGGGTGCCCTAGCAAGCCATGTGGAGCTGAAGTGGGATGGGCCTGGAGTCTTCTGGGGTGCTCTGTTCCTGTGTCACCTTGGTGCAATAGCTGGAGCTGTAGTGGGCACTGCCCAGTGTACACCAAGGAGACTTGGTGGGATGGCTGGAGCTGGTGTGGGCTAGGGGCCCAGGAAATGCTGAGGCAGCAGGCCGGTAGGGTGCACAGACCCTGTTCCAATCCACTATCAAGGCAGAAGGGGAACATAAACACAGACACTCACTAGCCCCTCCAATCCAGAGAAAGTTCCAGCAACACCCTCCCTGTTTGGCAAGGTTCTAGGGCTAGTCCCTTCATATTCTAGTTGCTCTTTTAAATCTCAGCCTTTCTTTCTGTGCCCCAGGGCAAAGAAATCTGCTCAAGTTCATCTCAGGGTACTATCCCCCCCACTGCAGTTCTCAGTGTGTGTGTGGGGATGAGGGGTTCCCTTTGTTACCATGTCTCCATCTCTCTTGTCATTCTCAGAGTGGTCTCTCGATCTTTTGTTGTGTACAGGCTGTTCAGTCAGTCCTCAGTTCTTCTTTAGGAGGAAATTATCTATAAACAGGTGTAGATTTAGTGTGTCCATGAAGGAGGTGAGTTCAGTGTCTTCCTATGTCGCCATCTTGGACTGGAATTCAGGATAGTGGTTTTTTGCAGTGCTTAACAAGAGGTGTACTCAGAGATGCTTAGTAAATTTCTATCGAATTCATTTGAACCGATTTCATTGTACAAATATATCCCCGATTTTAATAAAGAAGATAAGAAAAATAAAATTACTATGCTCTTTTTTTTTTTAAAGATTCTATTTATTTATTTGACAGAGAGAGACACAGAGAGAGGGAACACAAGCAGGGGGAGTGGGAGGGGGAGAAACAGGCATGCTCTGATGAAACATCATTAAAATAGAAATCTACTATATCATTTTACTCTTCTTACATCAATTTTTAGTAGAACAGCATTCTATGAACCTTGTCTATACAAGCAATAACATCTTCTCTGTTTCATGCAAAACATTATATTGAGTACCTACTTTATGCCTAACAGTAGGAATACAAAGTGAAAAGTCTCAGGCCCCATTCATGGAGAGTTCTAGACCACAGAAGATAGTTTGTACTCTAGGCCTAGGGCAGCTCTGTCTTTCTGCAATGACAGAAGTGTTATACATCCAATATGGTGCTCCTAGCCCCAGGTGGATGTTGAACACTTGAAATGTGCCCCACTATGACTAAGGAACTGACTTTTTAATTTTATTTAATTTTAATTAATTTAAATTTTAAAAACTACATGTGAATAGGGGCTACCAATTTGGACAGAACAACTCTAGGTCAAAGAAATAAAATGCAGAAGAGAGCTGAGGCCCCTCCAGTGGCAAACACTGTAGCTTTTATTTTTATATCCTGTCATAGTGTATCCGAGTGCTGCCTAAGGATGGGCCAGGAAAGGAAGGAACTGCTATGTCTGTGTGTATGCTTTTGTGAGTTTGCATGAGTTTATATGTTTATTGCCACCCATGGAAAGTGGAGCGTAAAAAAAAGAAGAGAGATGAAAAGAGAGGTTAAAAAGAAAAAAATGGTCTTGGAGGTGTCTGGCACAGCATAGGAGCTCAGCAATCTTAATTTCCTTGTCACTTATTCTTAGATCTTTTCCCAATAGGATTTGGAAGACCGTTTGGAGATCTCAGATGTCAGATCTAAAGGGCCACACAGGAAGAGAGAAGATATAGGAATAAGAATCAAGATGAAAACAGACCCCACACCCCCCAAAAAAGTCTGCGGCAGCAGACATGATAGAATGACTTCTATCATTTTACTGTGACCTGTAGTAACCACTGAACTAGAATATCAAAGGCCCTCAAGTCCTACTCTCCTAGAACTAATATTTCATTAAGGGTAAAAAATTCAGCTGTCTGGGAAGTAATGGAGTTCCTTCGTGACTTCTGGTAAGTGATGAGGTTTCTCCTCAACTTTCTCCAATGCTTCTCCAAGTGCTGTCTTTATGTCATACCCAGGGGACCCAGTCTCTAGCTCACCAGCCACTTCTCAGTCCTGCATATCAAAGCCCTCCTGTTGCTATAGACGGAGGAGGAATAAAAATTGTAATAACAAGTAAAATAAGTAACAATAATTCTCTCTCAATAAATAATAATAATAAGGAAAATAATAGTTTTTATGTAGGATAAGTGGTTTACATCCAAAGAGAATGCAGTTAATCCTCAAATCTTATTTCTCCTACCTCTCAGAACAATTTTGAAAACAATACTTTGGAAAGAATTTTGAAGCTTATGAAACTCATCTTTCTCTCCTATAAAAGATTTCTTGAATATGGGACGCCTGGGTGGCTCAGTTGGTTAAGCAACTGCCTTCGGCTCAGGTCATGATCCTGGAGTCCCGGGATCGAGTCCCACATCGGGCTCCCTGCTCGGCAGGGAGTCTGCTTCTCCCTCTGACCCTCCCCCCTCTCATGCTCTCTCTCTCTCATTCTCTCTCTCAAATAAATAAATAAAAATATTTTAGGGGTGCCTGGGTGGCTCAGTCGTTGGGCGTCTGCCTTCGGCTCAGGTCATGATCCCAGGGTCCTGGGATCGAGTCCCACGTCGGGCTCCCTCCTTGGCGAGAAGCCTGCTCTCCCTCTCCCACTCCTGCTGCTTGTGTTCCTGCTCTCGCTGTCTCTGTCTCTGTCAAATAAATAAATAAATAAATCTAAAAAAATATATATATATATATATATTTTAAAAAGATTTCTTGAATAATAGATCAAAGCTTGTTGACATATATGTGCACCCACAAATATACTATACTGGTAGCTAGTGTTCTCTACTCCAAATTATATTATGAATTTGTAAATTCTCTCTATCATTCTTTGGCCCTGAGAACAAATAAGAAAAAAGGGAGGAACAAATGAAGCCCCTCTAGAACTACCATCAGAAAGGGAAGAAGGACTTCTGGGTTGCCCCAGGATAATGGTAGCTGCTAAATTGAGAATCTCTCCACACATCCTCTCAAAAAGACGACACAAATTTTAAAAGCAAAAAAAGTAAGTAAAACCACACATGACCCACGACGTTAGCATCATAAAGGGAATACTATAAACTTCAAAGTACTTGTATGTAGAGAAACAGCCATTAAATTCCAGCAAGGCCATCTCTAAAGTTCCTCCCTCATCCCTGGGTATGTGGAAAATGGACGGAAACTTGGAAAATTGTGCAGGAAAGAGTAAGAGGGAACTGAGAACTGAAGGCTGATGGAGAGCAGACAAATCATTCCTAGAAAGAAAATGTCCCAGCCTATGTTAAAAAAGGTCCCAAACCATGGAGAGACCGGACCAGCTCTAGGGAAAGGTCTTGAAAGCGGGACTCGAGGTGCCAGTCTCAGGATGGCACCATTTCACTGGGACTAGAAGGTATATGGAGAGGAGAAGTGCCTTTTTGAGATGTGGTAGAAAGGGAAAGAAGAGGGGAAAGTTAAGAATCCTGCAGAAACAAGAGTGAACCATAAAACCAAAAGACACATTAAGCTTTCCTTTACCACAAAAAGTCATGTCTTAAATGAACTACTACTCTTCACTCTACCTAAAGAAGAAGGCAGTCTTGAAATAGGGATCTGTAAAACACCAGAAACTCTCATCCCTGTCTATGAACAAAAATAGGTGTAAGTGCCTTGACGTAAGTTTACTATAAAAAGAAAACAGAAAATGAAAATCAAAACATTGCTGCAGATCCCATCAACACACACACACAACCACCATTACATGGAAGAATAATGTAACATAACATTTTAAATAAATATTCCAGCACAATTAAATACTCTCAGAAAAATACTTAGAGATGTGCAAAAATACTTGAGTCAGGCATTTAAAAATTAAAAACATAAATAAATATACAACTGGAAGAAATACAAAAATTCATTTTACTCAGAAAAAAAAACTAAAGATAAAATAAAGCCATTTCAGAAATTAAGATAAAAGTTACAAGACATTCAAAAACAAATATATTTTAAGTGAAACAAATATATTTTGAGTGAAAATTTAATAAGGAACATAGAATAAAGTCAGGAAAACAATGAAAAGAATAAGGATAAAATAAAGAAAAAGGCAAAAATGATCAGAGAAAGTAGATAAAACAGAAGACAGACAAAGGAAGTCAAACCCTTTGATTGGAGTATTTGAAGAAGAAAAACAAAATCATAAAACTAATATTTAAAACTATAGTCCAAAAAAAATACCAAAATATATCCAAAACAAAATACCCAAAACTGTATATAGAAAAAGTATGTACTATATTGAAAAAATTGACTTGGAATAGCCAAATCTAGATGTCTGATATTCTATAGTGCCTGAAATACAATTCTCTGTGTATATAAACGAATTTTCTGTGTACATAAATGAAACAAGATGTCCAAGTAACTAACCTTTGATGACTCAGTGTTCCAAAATATTGTCGCATTCTTTTTCATCACGAGTTCAAACTTAGAGTTTGTGAATATATATTCTCCAACCTTCACAAGGGCAATCTCTCCATTATCACCTAATTGCCAATTCAGAATATCATAGTACCCAGTCACATCTCCATTTCATCAATTTCTAGTCTCTCTCCATTATGGGTAGTAAACTTAAGTGTCTTCAAATTGTACATTAGCTAGAAAACAAGGAGAAAAAAAACAAGAGAATAAAAAAGCAATTTGTAAATACTTGATTGCCTAGAGAACAGAGCTTATGAAAAAAATAATCTCAAAACTCTTACCTATTCATGTGATTGGATTTTTTTTTTCCTTTTCCTCTATGCCTTTGTAGGTTTGCTCTACAACTTCTAGCCACATGTGACCATTGAAACTTGAAAGGTGGCTGGACAAATTGAGATGAGCTGTAAGTATAAAATATACACTGGATTGCAAAGACTTTGTTTAAAAAATGTAAACCATCATTAATAATCTTATATTATTATTTTATATTATATTATGATGATGACAACGTGTTAAAATGCTATTTCGGATCAAATAAAACAACTATATTTAATTTCATCTGTTTCTTTTTATTTTTAAATTTAGTTACTAGAAAATTTTAAATTACCTGTGTGGCTCATACATTTCTAACAAAAAGGATTGATTAGGCATAGTGGTGCTTAATATTTCCTAATACCTCCATATCTAGGGAAGAAAGGATCTTCTACCTCCCTCCTAGATTTCTTCCATATAGAGGTATGAGTCTACCTCCCCCACCATTCCCTTACCTACATGTCAAGTGGTAGAGATATGAAGATCAACCAATCCATTCCCTACCTTGCAAAGCTCACAATCCAGTGGAGAGCCTGAACAAATAAACAGGTACTAATAGTAAAATTCAGTGTACCTCTATGTTGCTGTTGTGGAAAGACTGTTGAAAAGGCATGGGTGAGGGAGTTAGCTAACTAATTGCCTTAGGAAAATTTAGGAGGTTTCCCCAGGAAGTAGCCATCTAGGCTGGGTTTTTAAAAATTTGTAGGAATTTGCCTGACAAATATGCGGGACAAGGAGATTCTAAGCCAAAGGAATAACATGTGGAACACAGGTCCCTCTCAAACCAGAGAGGCCAAACAACTTGGTAGAAAGAGTCTGAATTACAATGTCTGATGATCTGACATCATATTTTGGCTCTTTCAAACATCATGACCTTGGGCTAAGTCATATGTCTGAATAAGCACTAGTTTCCTGGTCTGTAAAACAAGGGGAATTATTCCTGCCCTATCTCTGTCATAGAGATTAATATAACTTGAAGCCTTTAGTAAGTCAATATCCCGAGTGTTCTGAAAATCACCATCCATCCTGGAGTAGGGCCACTCCAGGTCACCTGCCCTTTTGTCTCTCCTTCCTTTTACCATATGCTATTCTCAACCAACATAAAATCTGTATCAGAGTATACAACACGGTGACTTTTACTGGTGAGTCCATTGGGAAGAGGCATTCTTTCCCTTTCCATTCTTCAGAAGAGTTAAGAAAGGAAATTTTCAAAAGCTACCAGTCCCTGACCATTCTCTAGAACAACATTGCCATAATTCCATCTGTTTATCACCATTGGATGGTAGGACACAGTTCCCTACCACCCAGGTATACAAAAGAGTTTAGAGGTATGTCCAAATAAACCGTAAGAGTAAAAGGGCTTTACAAATATACATATTCTGATCAGATCTGCTAACAGGATAAGCTGAGAAGAATGAGTATGGAGTACATGGTCATTTTAGTTTTAAATAAATGAAAAATTTTACTTCAGTACATTTATGAAGCATTTTTTTTTAATGAAGCATTCTTAATGAACCTGTTAAACCTCTCGTGTGAGGTCCTGCTTTTCAGTTTTAACTTACTGATATCATACAGGGTATGTGTCAAGTACCAGGAATCCTGTCATGGACTATCCACCAACACTCACCATGACACTATGTGGTCCCTTGAACCTCACTAAAGTCTCTTCTCTGTAATTCTAATACATATTTGTTGCTCTTTGAGCAAATTTAAATTATAATATTGAAATATTCAAATAATGAATTAGGGAGTTGTTATTTACCATATAGGATCCTTTTTATTATTTAAAAATAAGTACCCAAAGGATTTCTTTTAAAATGAAGGAACTGTCCTATGACCTTTAAGAGGGGGGTGGGAGGGATGGGGAGGCTGGGTGATGGACACTGGGGAGGGTATGTGCTATGGTGAGTGCTGTGAATTGCATAAGACTGATGAATCACAGACCTGTACCCCTGAAACAAATAATATATTATATGTTATTAAAAAAATAAAATAAAATATAACAATTTCTCATTCTGAATTTACCACAACTTTTCCAGTACCAAGGAACACACCTTACACTCAGATCTTGGTTTACAAATTCCATTTTCCAGTAAATGGAAATAGGATTCCTTTGGAGAAATGGCTGACCATTTCTAGTGTGAAGTAAAGGAAGTATGAGATGAGCCCAGAACATCTTGGGATTCCAGAAAATAAGGAAGTGCTCACAAGTGATAAAGATGTGTCAAAAGGAAATGAAAACCAGCTCAAAGAGGCTCCCAACAGTCAAATCTGGGAAATTTTGAGCAACAGAATAAATAATGATAGTTGTGGATTATTCTACTCGAATAGAAATAAATATCCTTGAGTACATATTGATATAATTAAATCAGAGGGGGAGAGAAAAATTCTAGTTAATAAATGTAGAAGGAATGAGGAAAATAGAAAATCACCATTTTTTAAACAACATAATAATAGTTGTTTCAGGCAAGAATCATCATCAATGGATGCTAAAATTTGTGGCAAAGCCATAGATGAGAAATGTTATTTTCAGATCCTCAAAATATTGCCCTCACAAGATAATTGTTAATTACAAAGGGAAACATAGATACTTTTCAGCGAAAAAGCATGGTGACATCACTAAGTGATAAAAGTTAATGTCCACAATAATCATTCACAATGACATCATGTACCTCCTGATATGAGACATAAAAAGAATACATCACTTCTATGGTATTCTTGCCAAAAATGCATAATCTCAATGTAATCATGAGAAAAAAATAGAAAAACCCAAAACATTTAAAAATAACTGGCCAGTAAGTATAAAAAATATCAGTTGTGAAAAACGGGAAGAATGGAGAACTACCACAGATGGGAAGAGACTAACTAGACACAAAACTAAATGCATGGTGGGGTCCATTTGAAAATAAAAATAAAGCTGGGGTGGTTCTGACTACCGCAGACTCTATTGGGAGGGACAAGCAATTTGGTGTTGCTAGAGAAGAAAGCGCTGAGAGTCATGGAAGGAATGATTGAATCAAAGACGCTAACAGTGCCAGACCACAGACAGCATGCTTTATCCTCTGCGGATTAGAAGGGAGGTACTGAAGGATGTAAGCAAAGGAGCACTCTGGTTAGGTGTGAGATGTGCCCCTTGCTGAGATCATTTGGGCTACTGTGCCCCAATATGAGTTGCTGGGACATCAGAATTGAGACAGGAGATCAGAGAGCCATATCTCTAAGATGACCCCGTTAGTCTTCTCCTTCTGGCCCTCCCGCACTGCACAGAAGCTAAAGTTTCCCTCACTGCTAGGTATGACCATGTAACTAAATTCTGGCTAGTAGGATGTAAGGAAAATTGTATGTAATTTCCAGGAAATATCCAGAAATGGAGGGAGGTACACATCTTTGTCCTTTTTCCTTCCTGCTGGTTACAGTATGGACATGGTGGTTGAAGTTCAAGGAGCCATTTGAGATTATGAGATGAACCCACATATTGAGAACAATGAAACAAGGTAGAAGGAATCAGGATCCCTAAGCCATCTTTCAGTCCTAGAATGCTAATCTCTGAACTTCACTTATGTGAAGGGGAAAAAAAAACTATTTTGCATAAGGTACTGTTTTGGGGGAATTTTCTATTGTTCACAACAAACCTAAGAACTCTGTTAACAAATGGGAACTTAAAAATGTTCATTTAGGTCACAAAAGCAAGCTATTCTTTTAGGTAGGCGTGTGATAAAATCATATCTGTTAAATACAAAAGCAAGTCAAAGGTTTTATTAGTATGAATTCTTTTTTTTTTTTTTTTTTTTTTTTTTTTTTTTTTTAAGATTTTATTTATTTATTTGAGACAGAGAGAATGAGAGACAGAGATCATGAGAGGAAGGAGGGTCAGAGGGAGAAGCAGACTCCCTGCCGAGCAGGGAGCCCGATGTGGGACTCGATCCCAGGACTCCAGGATCATGACCTGAGCCGAAGGCAGTCGCTTAACCAACTGAGCCACCCAGGCGCCCGAGTATGAATTCTTTTAATGTCAAACTATATCATGAAGTAAAACAAACCAACAACTTACCTGCCAAGGCTCAAAGTCAGGGATATATGCCCACGTGTTTCCTGGAATGTATGGCACACGTCCTTCTTTGCATCTACTTAGACCATCCAAGCCATAGAATACACCAGCTTGTTTGACATTGTTTGTGATTCTTAGCTGAGACACATCCAGATACATATTTTTAAGATCTTCCAACTTCTCCTCTCCAGTACAGAATTTATCACACATGGCGTGGTATCTGTCATCCTTACCTGTTACATTCACTCTGTGGTCAGTGTTGTATGGAACACTGCTATTTGGCCAAGTACAGTTAGAAGCAGTTTGCCAGAATTCAATGGTCAGGACATTGTTTGTATCTTTGCCAGGATGTACATCATAAAGAAATTCTTTTAATCTTGGTATATCAGCCCTTGGTATTGTAAATCCAATGCTTCCACCAAAATATGGGAAATATTCAGGCTTTGCAATGAGTGCTGCTGTGATCCAGGCTTCACTTGCTATCCACGTTCTGTCTGTTATGTTATGGTGAACCATTTCCAACAAAAAGGACTGAGGTCAGTATCAGATGCATAAAGCACAACGACTCTGGCAGTGAAGTTCTTCATGGCATCAACAGCTTTGTGCATTTTCTCATTGGAATAGACTTTGGGAATGATTTCAGAGAATGCAATACAGAGGTTGGCACTCTCCATTCTTTCCCTAAGAGTTTTTACTCCATATTTTCCATAATCATCATCAGCTGCTATGATGCCTCTCCAGACCCAGCCAAAGTGTTGGATAAGTTGTACCATGGCATCCTACTGGATCTTATCACTGACTACTGTGCGAACATAAGATGGAAACTGGTGTTTGTCACTAAGAATTGAGAAGGTAGAGGCATAACCCATCTACAATTGAAAATATTCATGCAGTTATTAGGAAGTAATAGCCAAATCGCATATTACACAATCTCTGAATGCTTTTATCGGAGAGGGAGGGGACTTAACAGTTGTTCTCCCTTCATTCCCACATCCTTCCATAAAAGGACTTGCAGTCTGCTCCCTAGCCCATGGGTGGGGACTGTTGGAGGGAACACTTTGACCTCCCTATGTGCCCTTTTCCCACCCCACTCCAGGGGAGTCTGAGGAGCTAATTATTAAGATGATGACATTCAATGCAGCACTTTTCACAGCTGGGGTCACAGCACAGAAAAGGAGGTCATCTGCCTTTCATCTATGTTCCCGTGAGACTAGGTGTGGAAGTCAAGCCATCCAGGCGCTTTCTCAGCTCTAGCTTCTCATTCACAGGGATGATGGAGCTAGCAGACTCACAGTCTATTTGGCAGGCCAGTTCCCTCTTGTTCTTCCTCCCTCCCTCATTCCCTCGGCCCCTCCTCTGTGTGTGTTTGTGTGTCTTTCCACCACCACTCCTTTCCCTCTTTCTCTTCTCTTTCCCTGTTTCTCTCCACCAGGACTGCTGAGTGTTTAGGTCCTGAGACTCCCTGGAGGAGGGTGGTAGGAAGCTCCACTGCACCCGCAGGTCTAGCCACATTCTCCAACAAAGTTCTAGAAGCCCTCATTTTATAGGTGCTTGTGTAGAAAAATGAAAAGGTTTTTTTTTTTTTTTGCATTTTACCAGTGATTCTTGTGTGTATTTCCATCAGCACCATGAATTCTTGAGTCGTACATGCACTCCTGTTGTGCCTTACCTCTAGCCTCCCTGACTCTACAATGAGGAACATATGCTACATTCTTCCCTTACCCATTCCTTGTTATTAATATGTTACCATCAATGGGGCCTCCTATATTATAATTCCATAGCCCCATGACTGTCAATTCCTTTATAAGAGACAAAATATTCCTCTTTTCTCTTTTCTCTACCATTTGTTCTATTCTTTTTTTCTTTAAGATTTATTTATTTATTTATTTATTTAACAGAGAGAGAGAGCAAGAGAGGGAACACAAGCAGGGGGAGTGGGAGAGGGAGAAGCAAGCTCCCCACTGAGCAGGGAGCCCGATGTGGGCTCAATCCCAGGATCCTGGGATCATGACCTGAGCCGAAGGCAGACCCTTAACGACTGAGCCACCCAGGCGCCCCACCACTTGTCCTATCTTACTCTACTGGCTGAAGTTTACATTCTGCTTTTGAAACTTGCTAGCAGCAGCATCATGGAGGTCATATGTAGGAAAGAATCTCATTTAGGAAACAGAGATGCCTGGTTTTTAATTCTGGCTCCATAATTAGTGTAAGACTGTAGACAAGTTACTTAAACCCTCTGAACCTGTTTCCCCATGAGTAAAATCAGGGTAATGACATCTACATCTTAAGTACATTAAACACACCTACTATATACTCAGTATATTATAATGAATAATATACACATTATATTAATATATATGTTATAATATATAATAATTTAATATAATCAGTATATTAAGTGAAACAACCAATGTGAAAGCATCACATAGATTTCTTTTCCTTCTTTGCAAGGATTTAAACGAGAAAATCAACCTAGAGTTTTCTAGCCAGTGTCTGGACCACCGTTGGTTTTCGGTGGAAGATAGAGCTCATGGCAAGCTTTCAAATGAGCTGCATGAAACCCACGCCTAAGATGTCAGCCGTGTCACCCAACCCCTCCTCCTGGTTCAGTTTCTCAGTATTTTCCTATTCCTCCCACATTTGTATTTGCAGCTTTATAATAGAAATATGATGTAAAGTCTACTTCTTACAATTAATTCAAATTCTCCCATTACTTTAGTAACAGAAATAGGCTGAATCATCATTCACATTAATAAATCCTCACTATACTTTAATGACCCATCCTTAGAAATAATTATAGAGTTTTATTTATATTTTCTTAATAATCCATTCTTCCTAATATCATCTGTTCTTAAAGATTTTATTTATTTATTTGAGAGAGAGAATGAGATAGAGAGAGCACGAGAGGGGAGAGGGTCAGAGGGAGAAGCAGACTCCCTGCTGAGCAGGGAGCCCGATGCGGGACTCGATCCCGGGACTCCAGGATCATGACCTGAGCCGAAGGCAGTGGCTTAACCAACTGAGCCACCCAGGCGCCCCATATCATCTGTTCTTAAGTTGAAACATGTCACAAGGCTCTGAATTTAAAATAATCTGATGGTCACCGGGGGGAGGTGGGTGGGAGGATGTGTGAAATCGATGATGGGGATTAAGCAGTGCACTTGTGATGAGCACAGGGTGATGTACGGAACTGTTAAATTACTATATTATATACCCGGACCTAATATAACACTGTATGTTTACTAACTGGAATTAAAAATATTAGCGTCCCAAAATTCTAGCTATCTTGTGAAAATCGCAGGCTCATTTCAGTAGGTTAGTGTATGGAACAAAAACTCATGAGTAATAAGTTTTAATATAGGCAAAAAAAATGAGTTCCTTTTACCACCTAGCACCAACCAACCAACCAGCCAGCCAACCAACCACCCAGTATTTTTCCATCACCTCCTCTGTGCCTCACCCAGTGCTATCAAGTGTCGTGCCTAGTGAGGTGCTAACTTACAAATCAGTAACTCACAACCTCAAGGCAAAAATTAAAACAGGATCCTAAGGGATATAGGAGAGCCTGAAATGAGGGCCTGGGTAGCTCAGCTGATTAAACCTCCGACTCTTGATTTCAGCTCAGGTCATGAACACAGGGTCCTGAGATGGAGCCCATTACAGGGCTCAGCGGGCAGTCTGAGATTCTTTCCCTCTGCCCCTCCCCTCCCCAGCTCACCCGTGCTCTCTCTCTTGAATAAATAAAATTATTTTTTCTTTTTTAAAAAAGAGGCTGAAATCACCTGCAGGTAGGCATCAAGTGACACTTGCTGAGCCTAGACTGAACAGAGGAATTAGGGGCAGCAGCTTCACCATCGTCCCTGTTTGTCTCTGCATCTTATCTCAGCCTCACCTGAGCACCTTACTATCTACTGCATTTAACCCAAACATAGCTTGTGTTTCTTTACAAGCTAGCACCCAGCACACTATTCTGAGATACCTGAGTATTACCTGTGGTAAATAATATAACCCTAGAATTCTTGATACAGCAACTGATGAGGACGACCCACCTGCTCCAACAATTCCTGCCAGAAATGCTCCAGTGCTGTTTCTAAAATTGGGCTTGTTTTCTTCCTGCCCTGTAAGAAATACCACAGCCGGTTCCACAGACTTGGAGGTGGTGGAACAGGTATCAAAAATCTGATAGCCTAAAGTGATATTGGGCAAAATGTCCTTCCTCTTGTTAATCTCCTTGATTATGTGGATCATGGTTTTCATCCAGCAGAATCCCCAAAAGTTGAACCTGAAAAAGAAACAGATTTGTACGGCTTTAGTCAGGATCTTTGGGGTGGGGGAGAGCAACTGTTAGCTGGGGGTGGTGCCGAGAGTATTTTGAGAGAGTATCAGCAGGCACCTCACTGGTACTGTTTTTCATAAACAATACTGCAAACTTCAAGGGTTCACCTATGCATCATATTCATTGTTGATTGGTTTGGGCAGGGAAGCACCTTTTTGTACATTTTCTTGCTCTAAATATCTTTCATATGATATAATCTCCCAAACTGCTGATTATGTCTTTTCACAAAAATATCTTTATATTCTCTACCCTCTCTACCACACAGGGTACTAAAGAACCCCTCAATACATTTTTTCCATTCATTGGAAGTCCTTGATGCCATATGACTCTCCCTCCTTACTTTCCTATGGGTTTCTCTCGTGTTCTTCTGGACATTAATTATAATAAAAATTATGTAAATATATGAAAATACAATCAAAGTATATCAAAACAAAATACAAAATTTCTATATACTATGTAAACATGACTCCAATTTAATCATTTTTCCTGCCATTATTTAATTGTTAATATTGAGAGAATTTTTTAAATTTTTTTTTTAAGATTTTATTTATTTCTTTGACAGAGAGAGACACAGTGAGAGAAGGAACACAAGCAGGGGGAGTGGGAGAGGGAGAAGCAGACTTCCTGCGGAGCAGGGAGCCTGATGCGGGACTCTATCCCAGGACCCCGGGATCATGACCCGAGTCGAAGGCAGACGCTTAACCAACTGAGCCACCCAGGCGCCCCGAATTTTTTAAATTTTTAGTTTAAATTCAATTTAGTTAACATATAGTATATTATTAGTTTCAGGGGTAGAATTTAGCGATCCATCAGTTGCATATAACACCTAATGCTCATTCCATCAAGTGCCCTTCTTAATGTCCATCACCCAGTTACCCCATCCCCCTACCCACCTCCCCTCCAGCAACCCATGTTGAGAGATTTTTTAATTGAGAAATGTCTCCTTCCTACCATTTTCACATATAACCATGATTAAGATGCCTCCCCCTTTCCATCCCCCAGCCATTAAAGGGAAAAATATTTCTCTTATAATCCATCACCACATTTTTTTTTCAATTTATTCTCCATTGAAAAATAACTATTCTATTCCCAACTCTCGTTCCTCCCAGTTTTAACTAAGCTTTAATATATGTAAAAGCAAGGGTGGCTCAGTCAGTTAAGCATCTGACTCTTGAGCTCAGCTCAGGTCTTGATCTTAGGGTCGTGAGTTCAAGCCCCACATTGTGCTCCACGTTGGGTGTGGAGCCTACTTTAAAAAATTTTTTTTAATTAAAAAAAAATAAGGGGGCGGAGCAAGATGGCGGAGGAGTAGGAGACCTGGATTTCGTCTCCTCTCAGGAATTCAGCTGGATAGGGATCAAACCATTCTGAACACCTACAAACCCAACAGGAGATCGAAGAAAGGAATAGCAACAACTCTCTGAACAGAAAAGCGACCACTTTCTGGAAGGTAGGACGTGCGGAGAAGTGAATCCGAGGCGATATTCGGGAGGATAGACGGCGGGGGAGGGGCCTCCGGTGGCCGCTTCTGGCAAGTGATAGAACCACGGAGCACAAAATCGGAACTTTTAGAAGTCAGCTCCGCTGAGGGACGTCACTCTGGTGGCTAAGCAGGGGGTGGAACCCTCCGGAACAGTGTGGTCTCAGGACCCTCGGGGTCACAGAAAGACCGGGGGTGCCTGAGTGTGGCAGAGCTCCCAGGTATCGGAGCAGGGAAGCCGGCTGCAGAGGCGGAGCCCAGGCGCGGGCTCTCAGCTCGGGGTTGCCATAAACCGTGATCCGCGGCACAGTCGGGCCACTGCTCCTCCAGCAGGGACCCAACAAGCGGCAGATCCGGGGAGACTCACCTTCCTCCCCCGGGAGGAGCCGCGCGGGAGTGCACCGCAGGGATCTGCTGGGTTTGGAGACTCCACCCGGGGTCGGGTGCCAGAGATGGAAACGCCGGTCACAGGCCGGGTGAGCACGGACTGCGGCTGGAGACCGGGGAGACGGGAGTAACTGACTGCTTTTCTCTGGGGGCTTACTGAGAAGCAGGGCCCCGAGTTCTCGGCTCCTCCACGGCAGAGATTGGGAGGCCGCCATTTTCACTCTCCGCCTCCAAAGCTGTACGGAAAGCTCGCAGGGAACAAAAGCTCCGGAGAGCAAACCCAAGCAGATTACTTAGCCAGGAGGGGGCAAGGGTGGGGCAATCCACCTCCGGCAAAGACATTTGGAAACCACGGCAACAGGCCCCTCCCCCAGAAGATCAGCGAGAACAGCCAGCCAAGAACATGTTTACCGATCAGCGAGAACAGCCAGCCAAGACCAAGTTTACTGATCAATGAGAACGGCTGAACTCCAGCGCTAGGGGAATACTGCACATAGAATTCATGGCTTTTTTACCATGATTCTTTAGTCTTTCAAAGTTAATTTTTTTTTTAACTGTCTTTTTTTCTCTTTTTTTCTTTTTGAATTTTTCTTTTTCCCTTTTTCAACCAACATCTTATCAATCCCTTTTTTTAAAAAAAAATTTTTTATTTTTCATTTTTAGAGTCATATTCTATCCCTTCATAGTAGTAACCCATATTTTTGGCTTATATATATAAGTTGTTCTCTCTTTAAAATTTTGAGATAGTTTCTTCTAACAGATTAAAATATACCCTAAATCTCTAGTATATGGTGTTTTCTATTCCCCTGCCTGATCACATCCTCTCCCCCCCCTTTTTTTTCTCTTTTTTTTAAAATCCTCTTCTTTCTTTTTTCAAACAACTTCTTATCAATTCCTTTTATAAAATTTTTTATAATTTCCATCTTTACAGTCATATTCCATCCCTTCATCATATCAACCCTTATTTTTGTACATATATAAGTTTTTCTTTCTTTAAAATTTTGGGGGGCACTTTCTTCTAAAAGACCAAAATACACCCCAAATCTAGTGTGTGGCACTGATCTATATACCAGCCTGATCATATTTGATCACATTCTGTCTTTTTTGTTGTTGTTGTTGTTGTTTTGTTTTGTTTGTTTTTGTTTTTATCTTTATCTTTTTCTTTTTTTTCTTTCTCTTTTTTCTCTCTTTCCCTTTCTTTTCCCACTGCTTCAGGTCTTTTCTGATTTGTTTAGAGTATATTTTCTGGGGACGTTGTTACTCTGCTAGCATTTTGTTCTCTCATTAATCTATTCTCCTCTGCACAAAATGACAAGACGGAAAAAATCACCTCAACAAAAAGAACAAGAGGTAGTACCGACTGCCAGGGACCTACTCAATATGGACATTAGTACGATGTCAGATCTAGAGTTCAGAATCATCACTTTAAAGATACTAGCTGGGCTTGAAAAAAATATGGAAGTTATTAGAGAAACCCTTTCTGGAGAAGTAAAAGAACTAAAATCCAACCAAGTAGAAATCAAAAAGGCTATTAATGAGGTGCAATCAAAAATGGGGGCGCTAACCGCTAGAATAAATGAGGCAGAAGAGAGAATCAGTAATATAGAAGATGAAATGATGGAAAATAAAGAAGCTGAGAAAAAGAGAGATAAACAACTACTGGATCATGAGGGCAGAATTCGAGAGATAAGCGATACCATAAGATGAAACATTAGAATAATTGGGATCCCAGAAGAAGAAGAAAGAGAGAGGGGGGCAGAAGGTATAATGGAGCAAATTATAGCAGAGAACTTCCCTAATTTGGGGAAGGAAACAGGCATCAAAATCCAGGAAGCACAGAGAACCCCTCTCAAAATCAATAAAAATAGGTCAACACCCCGACATCTAATAGTAAAACTTACGAGTCTCATAGACAAAGAGAAAATCCTGAAAGCAGCTCGGGAGAAGAGATATGTAACCCACAAGGGTAGAAACATTAGATTGGCAACAGACCTATCCACAGAGACCTGGCAGGCCAGAAAGGACTGGCAGGATATATTCAGAGCACTAAATGAGAAAAATATGCAGCCAAGAATACTCTATCCAGCTAGGCTGTCATTGAAAAATTGAAGGAGAGATAAAAAGCTTCCAGGACAAACAAAAACTAAAGGAATTTGCAAACACAAAACCAGCCCTACAGGAAATCTTGAAAGAGGTCCTCTAAGCAAAGAGAGACCCTAAAAGCAACATAGACCAGAAAGGAACACAGACAATATACGGTAACAGTCACCTTACAGGCAATACAATGGCACTAAATTCCTATCTTTCAATAGTTACCCTGAATGTAAATGGGCTAAATGCCCCAATCAAAAGACACAGGCTATCAGACTGGATTAAAAAACAAGACCCATCGATATGCTGTCTGTAAGAGACTCATTTTAGAACCAAAGACACCCCCAGATTGAAAGTGAGGGGGTGGAAAACCATTTACCATGCTAATGGACACCAAAAGAAAGCTGGGGTGGCAATCCTTATATCAGACAAATTAGATTTTAAACCAAAGACTGTAATAAGAGATGAGGAAGGACACTATATCCTACTTAAAGGGTCTATCCAACAAGAAGATCTAACAATTGTAAATATCTATGCCCCTAACATGGGAGCAGCCAATTATATAAGGCAATTAGTAACAAAAGCAAAGAAACACATCGACAACAATACAATAATAGTGGGGGACTTTAACACCCCCCTCACTGAAATGGACAGATCGTCTAAGCAAAAGATCAACAAGGAAATAAAGACTTTAAATGACACACTGGACCAAATGGACTTCACAGATATATTCAGAACATTCCACCCCAAAGCAACGGAATACACATTCTTCTCTAGTGCCCATGGAACATTCTCCAGAATAGATCACATCCTAGGTCATAAATCAGGTCTCAACCGGTACCAAAAGATTGGGATCATTCCCTGCCTATTTTCAGAACACAATGCTTTGAAACTAGAACTCAATCACAAGAGGAAAGTCGGAAAGAACTCAAATACATGGAGGCTAAAGAGCATCCTACTGAAGAATGAATGGGTCAACCAGGAAATTAAAGAAGAATTTAAAAAATACATGGAAACCAATGAAAATGAAAACACAACTATTCAAAATCTTTGGGATGCAGCAAAGGCAGTCCTAAGAGGAAAGTATATAGCAATACAAGCCTTTCTCAAGAAACAAGAAAGGTCTCAAGTACACAACCTAACCCTACACCTAAAGGAGCTGGAGAAAAAACAGCAAATAAAGCCTAAACCCAGCAGGAGAAGAGAAATAATAAAGATCAGAGCAGAAATCAATGAAATAGAAACTAAAAGAACGGTAGAACAGATCAACGAAACTAGGAGCTGGTTCTTTGAAAGAATTAACAAGATTGATAAACCCCTGGCCAGACTTATCAAAAAGAGAAGAGAAATGACCCAAATCAACAAAATCATGAATGAAAGAGGAGAGGTCACAACCAACACCAAAGAAATACAAACAATTTTAAGAACATATTATGAGCAACTCTATGCCAGCAAATTAGATAACCTGGAAGAAATGGAGGCATTCCTAGAGATGTATCAACTACCAAAACTGAACCAGGATGAAATAGAAAACCTGAACAGACCTATAACCACTAAGGAAATTGAAGCAGTCATCAAAAATCTCCCAAAAAACAAAAGCCCAGGGCCAGATGGCTTCCCAGGGAAATTCTACCAAACATTTCAAGAAGAATTAATACCTCTTCTTCTGAAACTGTTCCAAAAAATAGAAATGGAAGGAAAACTTCCAAACTCATTTTATGAGGCCAGCATTACCTTGATCCCAAAACCAGACAAAGACCCCATCAAAAAGGAGAATTACAGACCAATATCCCTGATGAACATGGATGCAAAAATTCTCACCAAAATACTAGCCAATAGGATCCAACAGTACATTAAAAGGATTATTCACCATGACCAAGTGGGATTTATCCCTGGGCTGCAAGGTTGGTTCAACATCTGCAAATCAATCAACGTGATACAATACATTAACAAAAGAAAGAACAAGAATCATATGATCCTCTCAATAGATGCAGAAAAAGCTTTTGACAAAGTACAGCATCCTTTCTTGATCAAAACTCTTCAGAGTATAGGGATCGAGGGTACATACCTCAATATCATAAAAGCCATCTATGAAAAACCTACAGCGAATATCATTCTCAATGGGGAAAAACTGAGAGCTTTCCCCCTAAGGTCAGGAACGCGGCAGGGATGTCCACTATCACCACTGCTATTCAACATAGTATTGGAAGTCCTAGCCACAGCAATCAGACAACAAAAAGAAATCAAAGGCATCCAAATCGGCAAAGAAGAAGTCAAACTCTCACTCTTTGCAGATGATATGATACTTTATGTGGAAAACCCCAAAGACTCCACCCCAAAACTGCTAGAACTCATAGAGGAATTCAGTAAAGTGGCAGGATATAAAATCAATGCACAGAAGTCAGTGGCATTCCTATACACCAACAACAAGACAGAAGAAAGAGAAATTAAGGAGTCGATCCCATTTACAATTGCACCCAAAACCATAAGATACCTAGGAATAAATCTAACCAAAGAGACAAAGGGTCTTTACTCAGAAAACTATAAAATACTCATGAAAGAAATTGAGGAAGACACAAGGAAATGGAAAAACGTTCCATGCTCATGGATTGGAAGAACAAATATTGTGAAGATGTCAATGCTACCTAGAGCAATCTACACATTCAATGCAATCCCCATCAAAATACCATCCACTTTTTTCAAAGAAATGGAACAAATAATCCTAAAATTTGTATGGAACCAGAAAAGACCCCGAATAGCCAGAGGAATGTTCAAAAAGAAAAGCAAAGCTGGCGGCATCACAATTCCGGACTTCCAGCTCTATTACAAAGCTGTCATCATCAAGACAGTATGGTACTGGCACAAAAACAGACACATAGATCAATGGAACAGAATAGAGAGCCCAGAAATGGACCCTCAACTCTATGGTCAACTCATCTTTGACAAAGCAGGAAAGAATGTCCAATGGAACAAAGACAGTCTCTTCAACAAATGGTGTTGGGAAAATTGGACAGCCACATGCAGAAGAATGAAACTGGACCATTTCCTTACACCACACACAAAAATAGACTCAAAATGGTTGAAAGACCTCAATGTGAGACAGGAGTCCATCAAAATCCTAAAGGAGAACACAGGCAGCAACCTCTTTGACCTCAGCCGAAGCAACTTCTTCCTAGAAACATCGCCAAAGGCAAGGGAAGCAAGGGCAAAAATGAACTCTTGGGACTTCATCAAGATAAAAAGCTTTTGCAAAGCAAAGGCAACCGTCAACAAAACCAAAAGACAACCAACAGAATGGGAGAAGATATTTGCAAATGACATATCAGATAAAGGGCTAGTATCCAAAATCTATAAAGAACTCATCAAACTCAACACCCAAAGAACAAAGAATCCAATCAAGAAATGGGCAGAAGACATGAACAGACATTTTTACAAAGAAGACATCCAAATGGCCAACAGACACATGAACAAGTGCTCAATATCGCTCGGCATCAGGGAAATCCAAATCAAAACCTCAATGAGATACCACCTCACACCAGTCAGAATGGCTAAAATTAACGAGTCAGGAAACGACAGATGTTGGCGGGGATGCGGAGAAAGGGGAACCCTCCTACACTGTTGGTGGGAAGGCAAGCTGGTGCAGCCACTCTGGAAAACTGTATGGATGTTCCTCAAAAAGTTGAAAATAGAGCTACCCTATGATCCAGCAATTGCACTACTGGGTATTTACCCCAAAGATACAAAAGTAGGGATCCGAAGGGGTACGTGCACCCCGATGTTTATAGCAGCAATGTCCACAATAGCCAAACTGTGGAAAGAGCCAAGATGTCCATCGACAGATGAATGGATAAAGAAGATGTGGTATATATATACAATGGAATATTATGCAGCCATCAAAAGGAATGAGATCTTGCCATTTGCAACGACATGGATGGAACTGGAGGGTATTATGTTGAGTGAAATAAGTCAAACAGAGAAAGACATGTATCATATGATCTCACTGATATGAGGAATTCTTAATCGCAGGAAACAAACTGAGGGTTGCTGGAGTGGGGGGTGGGGTGGCAGGGATGGGGTGACTGGGTGATAGACACTGGGGAGGGTATGTGCTCTGGTAAGCGCTGTGAATTGTGCAAGACTTTTGAATCTCAGATCTGTACCTCTGAAACAAATAATGCAATATATGTTAAGGGAAAAAAAAGAAGAAGAAGAAGGTAGCGGGAGGGGAAGAATGAAGCGGGGGAAATTGGAAGGGTAGACGAACCATGCGAGACGATGGACTCTGAAAAACAAACTGAGGGTTCTAGAGGGGAGGGGGGTGGGAGGATGGGTTAGCCTGGTGGTGGGTATTGAGGAGGGCACATTCTGCATGGAGCACTGGGTGTTATGCACAAACAATGAATCATGGAACACTTCATCTAAAACTAATGATGTAATGTATGGGGATTAACATAAGAATAAAAAATAAAATAAATAAATAAATAAAATAAAAGCAAGGATCTCAAGAATTTTTGTCTTAATATTTTCTGTAGCTATAGTATCTAACTCTCTATCTTCTACTCAATAAATGTTTTTTATTAAACGTCTAATAGCAAATAACCCTGCCAGGAGATTAGATTTCTCCTCCATGTTTCTTTGGTTTGTTTGTTTTTTAGTTTAGTTTAGCTTTGTTTTTTATTTAATAAATAGTTACTGAGTTCTACTAGTGCTAGACATTATAAGTACAACACAGAACAAGATAGGCACTGTAGGATACAGGTGAAGAAACAGAAAAATAGCCAAGCAGTGCACCAAATCATAAAAAGAGTGATAGGGATGAAAGTAGGGGCCATGAAATAGAAAGGACGGACCACACTCTGGAGGACAGAACAGCCAAGCTGAGGCTTGAAGGATGCAATCCCCATCAAATCCCCATCCCACATAGTATTGAAGTATTGAACGTTTTTCTTGCTCTTGAAATATATTGCTATATTACCTTAAAAAAGATATTGCTGTATTTATTTCAAAACCATATATGCCTATTTATATTGCTCCCTGAGTAAATTTGGAAACGAGCTATCTTAGGATGATGAAGCCCTTCATGTTCTGGCACCTTCTGGTTCTCCAGTCTCCATTTCCCTGTGCCACACCCACTCCAACTTCATCCTCCCAAAGTACTGATCTGTCCATTCCTAGAATGTTTCATGTTCTCTTTTTGAGAATGTGCCTTCACACATACTGTTCCCTTTGTCTGCAGCCTATCTTGTTCTGTGTTGGAGAACAAGACTTCTCCAAACCCAACTTGAATTTCTAGATCAGGTCTAGCTAGGTTAATGGTGCCAAAATGAAAGTACTACCAGAGTAGAACCAGTTTGGCCCCTGAGCACATCCTAAGCTAGGCCAGTCCCAATGGGACGCTCCAAACAGGAGGGAAATTTGCATCACAGGGAGGAGCACTGAGGGTCTTGGAGAACACTGGGGATGAGATGGGAGAAACTTGCTGACAGGATGGGTGAAAATGAATTATAAGTTTGAAGACCATATATCAATTTTTTAAATGGAATATTAATATCCAAAATGTATAGATACATTCAAGGTGGATTAAGGTGCTGGGGCAAGTTTTAGCCTGGAATAGCATAAACATGAACAATTTGGGTTTCAGGCAAACAAGGTTCAGAGACAAGTGGAACACCCACCATGATACCTTGCATTCCTGAGCCACATTGAGAACAAGGAACTGGCTTTTTAGATGCCCTAGACTCCATGAAACAAGCTTCACACACAACATCATGAATCAGCAGCAACACTGAAAGTCAGAAGATGCTGAAGAAATCCTTTTAAAGACTCCTCGGGGTTCATATTAAAGTTAAGATGGAATAAATACACACCTTATCTCTCCCACTGATCACAATTGAAATCGCTGGACAGAACATGTAAATCAACTATCAGACTACTCTGCAAATTAAATAAGAACAGGTGGACTAGGTAGGAAAATCAAAATATCCCTGACACAGTGAATAATTTTTTAAATACTTACTTCTCATGCACATGCATGCATGCGCACGCCCCCACACATACACACACAAATTTTAGCTATGAAAAGAATGCCAAGATTTCAACCACAGTGGAAATCATTTCTTTTAGTGAAAGGGGTGGATTTTTATTAAAAACTTATCTGTTGGCTTTTTTCCGGTTAGCCTTGCTAGGAAGATAACCTTCAGAAATTCTGATGGAAGGTGAGGAACAAATTAAGTGTATTTACAAAATGTAAGTGTACTATGATAAACTCTAGTGTTCATTCTATATTTCAGAGACTGAATGTGTAAACTTCTGTGATAAATAATGAACTGACCCTAGAACAGTGTAGCTGTGAGCAAAAGCCCTTCTCATCTCTCTTTCTTTTGCTTCCCTGTAAGAATGGAAAAGAATCAGGAGGTCCAGGAAAGAGGTCAGTGAGACTGATTGGAATCCTTTCATTTTGCCAACAACATTACTGTTTATCCATCCCTCTAATGATATTTCAAATATGTGGCATGAGATAAGACCAAAGGAAAAGAGTTGTGATCAGTAAAGATTTAATTGTATAATAAGTTGCTAAGGAGCACCTGGGTAGCTCAGTAAGTTAAGCATCTGCCTTTAGCTCAGGTCATGATCTTGGGGTCCTGGGATGGAGCCCCAGGTAGGGCTCTCTGCTTGGTGGGAAGTCGGCTTCTCCCTCTCCTTCTATATGCTCTCTCTCTCTCACTCTCTCAAATAAATAAATAAATCTTTAAAAAAAAAAGGAAGTTGCTAAAATTCACAGCATGCATTTTTTTTTAAAGATTTTATTTATTTATTTGACAGAGAGAGAGACAGTGAGAGAGGGAACACAAGCAGGGGAGAGTGGGAGAGGGGAAGCAGGCTTCCCGCGGAGCAGGAAGCCCGATGTGGGGCTCGATCCCAGGACCCTGGGATCATGACCTGAGCCGAAGGCAGACAGCCAATGACTGAGCCACCCAGGTGCCCCTCACAGCATGCATTTATAATCATAATTACCATGAAGCATCATAGAAATGCTTACTATATAATGTAAAATGCCCAATATAAAACTGTGTCCATACTGTGTTCACAGCTATGCAAAAATTATGGTTGCACTTATATACAGGGCTGAGAAAATAAAGGGAAAAGAGCTGCTTTGTTATGGTAGTAAAGTAGTGGATAGTTGTTTTCCTTTGTTTTAATTTCTGGCATTCTTTGTAGCTAAAGTGTGTGTGTGTGCGCGCCCAGGACCATGCTCGCACACACAAATCTAAGCCTTGTTTACCTTTCTTAAAATGCGTTGTTAGTAAATTCAGATTATCAGTCATGGATCCCATGTCCTCACGTGACAATTTTGGCATGAGCAGGGCAGAAACCTTCCAGGGGAAGGAATCTTACTATGAATATTAGCTCAGAAATAAATGGGCATCCCCACACCTTGTATTTTCACTTGAGGAGAGCTTAGTGTAATTAACAATTCACAATAAAGCTGCAACACTGCATAATTCTACATTGGTGCTTCTCAAACTTTAATGTACACATGAATTACAGGGAGGTCTTATCAAAATGCTGATTCTGGTTCAGCAGATGTGGGAAGCAGCCTGAGATTCCACATTTTTAACAAGCTTTTAGGTGCTGCTGATGCTGCTGGTCCAGAGACCACCGTCTGAAGGGCACTGTGCTCTATTGTACAAAACCTGTCTTTTTTCTTTCTGAGGTACAAAAGTGGGAAAGGACCCACCTGAGACCAAGCTTTTCTCGCTTCTAAGCAATCCTAGAGTGTCTGCCTTGGAGAAACCGAGGCTCAGAAACAGGAAGTACCTTTCCTACATCAAATAACTAGTGTCAGAGTCAGTGTCATGGCCCCAGTTCCAGACTCTGACTCCCACACCCCATACTCTTTCATCCCCACCACTTGGGCCTGATGTAAAAAGAAGACAAGAAGAGCAGCTTACCCTTCGCATTTTGCAAATACTGGCTCCAAAACAGACTCATTTGCTGGGATGGTCCTGTAGTGAACAGGAAACAGTCCTCCAATAACAAGTGAGTGATTTTTGGCATCTACATACCCGTTCAGATCAAACTGGCCCAGCAAATGACAGGTGTGTTCTTTCGCTTCTTTGCCTTCAATGCCAAATTCAGCCCATAGAAAAGCAAGAAATCCTAGAACCAAGCATTTCTTTCTGCGAGCCATCTTAATAAGGTAAGTTCAGGAAAAATGACCAAGTGTTATCAAGGCACCCCGATAGAGTGTTACAGTGAGTGTGTGCATGCTACCTCCCAGTGGAGTTGGCTTGCCATGACCTGCTGCATAATTGTCATGCCTCAATCAAAGAGCCTCACACTCACCTGCAATTTATGAATCTGGGCTAGAAGCTGAGTAATCCTTTTGAAAAGAGCCTCATAAAAATCTTTTTTATGCTTCGCAATAATATATAAATGACAAAATAGTGGGTTCTGAGTTTAAAAGAGTCATTTCATTTTGTAGAAATGTCCTTTCTTTTTATTATATTATATATTTTTATTTTTTATTTTTATAACATTTTTATATTATATATTATATATATATTTTTTATTATATGTCAGCCTCATTCATTCTCATGTCAGCCTCCCTTGTGGAAGCCGCTCCTGCCCCAAAGGTGAGGAGGGGCATTCTGCTTCATCACAAAGTATCGAAAAAAGATGACATCAGGCCAACCTCTTTATTTTGGGGTATAGAAAAAGTCAAGTGGAAAACCATGGGGTATTTGGAAGACATCATTTTGAATCTGTATTCCAGACTTGCATTAGTGTGATGGTGGGAAAGTCACCTAACTTCTGTGCCTCACGTCCTCCTCAGTGACTAGGATCATCATAAGCTACCCTAGAGTCATTTTGTAAAGCCCGTAAGAGTTCAAGGAACATTTTTCACATACATCATTTTCTTTCACCTCCTCTTCACGATGAAGTGCTACCCTCAGTTCCCTTTGCTGACTTTGTCACTGGTGCATTGAACAGACTTAGAAATAATCTTCTTTCCTCCTCCTCCTGCTCTTCCTCCTCCTCCTCCTTCTGCTTCTTCTTCTGCTGCTTCTTCTGCTTCTCCTTCTCTTTCCTCTTCTTCTTCTTCTTCCTCTTCCCCTTCTTCTCCTCCTCCTCTTCTTCTCCTTCTCCTCCTCCTCTTTCTCCTTTTCTTTCTTCTTCTCCTCCTCCTCCTCCTTCTTCTTCTTCTCTTTCCTCTTCCTCGTCCCCTTCTTCTTCTTCCTCTTCTTCTTCTTTCTTCTTTCTTCTTCTTCTTCTTCTGGCACAAATGCCTGAGAATTTCTGGGTTCTTTCCTAAGAATCCCCTCTCCTCGCCTTCTTGCTAGGCTCTTCTCGGAGATGTCTCCCAATCTCTTTCTCCAGGTCCCTCTTTGATGCTTCTCAAACATCTCCCCCTGAAGTATAAATTCATAGAGTATTTTCAGAGAAAATCCAATAATATGTATCAGGAGCATGAAAAATGTGTATACCCTTTTAATCATGTGATCTTACTTTGAAATAATTATCTCAAGGAAGCCATAGAGATCCATACCCACATTATATATAAGGATATTAAGTATGGTCTTATTTATAATAGTAAAGATGGAAATAAATGAACACAACAGAGAATTTCTAAGATCAGTTATAATCTATTCACATGATGAAATACAAAGGAGTTATTTAAATCATATTTTAGAAAAATACAAGGGAAAAGCTCACAATATGCATAAAGTGAAGATAACAGAACAAAGCAGCATATACAGTTACGTTCTAAATTTATAAAATTTACCAATATGTTATAGTTCTCTTTCATCCATATATTTCTATTAAAAGCACTAGAAAAAACCACTGAAATCCAAAAAAGGAAAAAAGACCAAAAAATCCCTTTCCCCACTATTTTAACAAACCAATAGTCATATTTCCGTGTTCATTTCCAGTCCAGGTCAACACCCATAAAAGTACTTTTAATTACTTTTTGGTGGTAGATTGTGGGTGATTTTAATTTTCTTCTTTATACTTTTCTATATTTTCCCATATGTTCAACAATATTCTTGTATTTCTTTTATAAACAGAAAAAAAATGAGACTGCAAAAAAAATCTTACTTCTTTTTTACAACTCCTCCATACATGCACATTCAACTCCCCTACCAGCCCCGCCACACACACATCACCATCATATCATTAGCACTGTCAGTCACCTGGGTCCCACCAACTTCCACACAGAAGTCACTTCCTTCACCTTGACCCACTAAAGGATTCCAGCACACATTTGTTGGTTAAGTGTCATCTCTGACCCTGGGGAACCCCAAAAGAGAGTCTCTCCCATTATTACTACTTCCCATGGCTCAGTCTCCCCACAGCCAATGAGGCCTTCACAAGTGAGCATACCCCTGGCCTTTGGGTGAGTGACACTTCCATCTGTTGAACATCTGACTAGTCTTAGTTTTCTAAAATGTGGATGGCCCCCAGGTTCTACCCTCAGACTTTCAAAGTGATACTGAAAAGATTTAAGGAAAAAGAGAGATTTCCAGAGGATTCTCTTCCCTGATAATGCTTCAGAATCTGGCTTCAGCCAAACCAATTGGCCCTCTGGGTGACAGACCACTCCTCACCAACAGCCTGCGAATACCTCTCTTGAGCTGTAAAGGCTGGCCTTTCTCAGAACTATTTGGAACTATTCTTCACTCGTGTTTGCTCTATTTCCTCCCAGAAGGCAGCTGTTTCTAAGCAATTACCCCTCTTGTTGCCAAGGGCTACCCTTGCACAAAAATATGTTTATCACCAAAGCTGATCTGTCTTAATCCTCTGGGCAAGAGCTCTGCTAGGGACCACTAAAAAAAAAAAATCATGAAAATAGATTGTTACATGAGTAACAAAACCTAGCATTTTTATAGCATTTTACATTTTGCAGATTGTTTCCACATACATTATTCTTCCTCTAGGTCAGGAACAAGACTCAATGTTGATGAGGCTTCCGATTTGTGTGGCAGCATCTGGTATCCAATGTTTTTGTAATTCCCAGGATGACAGTATATTTTACCAGGGCCACAATGACTACATTTTCCAAATGTAGTAGAATTCATCAAAGATGAGGCAAAACATAGGAAAACAACATCAGGGTTCTTGTGCAGAGGGTTTTTATTAAAGGCAGTGATGGATGCTCAACACCTCATTTTTCCCTTATAGCATCCTACGTGACTGGTTTTCTTTTGTTCATTTTACAAATGAAGAGATGTGAGTTCACACAGCGAGTACATGCTAACATGCAGATAACACAACCCATGTGGTAGAGAGATAAGACACAGACCATGTCCCTAAGGCTGGGTCCTAGATCCGGCTTCTTCACTATCCAGCCCTCTCTTTGTCTCTCTGGACTGCCAGCCCCTCACCCTCAAACTGGGGGCTTTGGAAGAAATGGCCTTTTTCAGAGTCCAGGTGTCCTAAGGAGTCAGTGGTGCTCAAGTTCTGGGTGAACCTTTCCAAGGCTCATATTCAATGACAGTTTAACCATATGCTGTCAGGACAAACAGTAGCAAGTTGTTTTGTTAACTATCAAGATGAGATTCTTCTTTCAGTAATACTTTGAACCTAATTACCATTTCCATAGGACTGATTTCAGGTACTCTTGGTCAAGGCAAAAGACACCAGATGAATGTTAGTGCAAATGGTCATGAATATTTAGTCCCATGTGTCCGCACCCAGACTCCTGTATCTGAGTCTGTACGTTTTCACCCCCCTCCCCCAAACCTGTTTGATCCTAGCTGTTCTCCAAGGGCCTTGGCGAAGGTCAGGCTCCCTTCCAGGAGCAATAACATATTCCGTCCAGACTTGTCTCTGGCTTCAAGTAAAGGAAAACACCTGAGCCTCTAAAGGTTATGAGAACCATCTTATTAACAAAGGTTAAAAGAGTATTTAAAGGCTGTTCTATGATTTACAAGAAAAGCTCCAACTCCAAATCAACTGCAGATGACACTTCTGTGTGCTTCTGAAAAGCCCAAGCTTTAGAGCCATCAATGAACTCATGGCTGGCTGACCGTCACTTGGTCAGACACAGCTTGTCGGATGTTATTTGACATTTATATTCCTCTGTGTCATCCCTTTAGCTTTATAATCATTTATAATCAGGGAATATCCATGCCACACCATCAGATGAATGGAAACACTAATCTACCTTATTTTCTCATTTCTCATGCAGAGTTGTCCTTCTAAACCAGTCAAGAAATGAATAGGACACCTAGTTACATATGTTTAAATTGCTGTTTTTGCTTTACAAAATATATACTAGGTTTTTTTTTTAAATGTATGTATGTCTCCAACTGTTAAAGGATTGCTACTTGTATTGAATTTTGTGACATTATGACATTATGGCTTGCCTGTATCTTTATCATGAGAAGAAAGGAAGATGAAAAATAAATCGATTTTCATAAGGATGTTATTAGTTGAAGTGCAAATTATTGATGAGTGCCCTGGGATACATTAAAAAGCAGGCTTTGGGATTGTTTCTTTTTAAACATGTCAACAGTAGCAACTTGTTAGAGAGAGCCTCCTGTACATCTAAATGGAGAAAGCCGTCGATTACAGTCAAGGAGAGAGAGCCTCAGACACTGCAGGCATACAGAATTTTAACCAGCCGCCTTGTTGAACTGAGAAAGCCACAGGTTACCATCTCTTGTGCTGCATCTATTTTCAGGGGAACAATCTGACAGCCTGATTAATCCCCTGTCTCTAACTCAGCTGACGTACTAAGCAGCAAACTCTTACCATATAAAACCTAAAGCATCCTTTCTCCCTGGCTGTGTCACATGTTACAGAGCTACGGTGTGCTGTGGCTATAACAAAGATTGTGAAGTTGGTCAGCAGTTGACTAGAACAGGGAAACTGCTATCATCAGACTTCTAGAGAATAAGCATCTATTTTTAATAAAATTTGGAATTAAAACAACCTGGCCAGCTTTAACTCATGCCTGAAATATTTAACCTGCCTGCCTGCAACCAATTTTTACCCCTTCTATTTCCATTCCCACACTGATGGAAACTATGTCAATCCCCAGTACATTCTTTAAAAATGTATACATCTTTATTGAGATGTAACTTGCATACCATAAAATTCACCTATTTAGAGTGTGCAATTCAAGTTTTTAGCATATTTGCAGACTTGTGTAACCATCACCACAACCTAATTTTAGAACATTTTCATCACCCCACAAAGAAGCCCATACCCATTAGTAATCATTCCCCACTCTCCGTCACCTCTACCCTCAAACCTAGACAATCACTAATCTACTTTTCTGCTGCCAAAGCTTTCCCTATTCTGGATATTTATATAAATGGAATCATACAATATGTGATCATTCTTACTGGCTTCTTTCACTTCGCATGATGTTTCCAAGGGCCATCTGTGTTTTAGCATGTATCAGTACTTCACTCCTTTTTATTATACCCTTTTTTTTGCCCATAACATTCCACTGTATGGATAGACCACATCTTATTTATCCATTCATCAGTTGATGTACATTTGGGTTCTTTCCACTCTTTGGCTGTTATGAGCAGTGCTGCTGGACATATTCTTGTACAAGGCTTGGTGTGGACATATGTTTTCAATCCTCTTCGGTAGATACCCGCGTGGAGTTGCTGAGTCATAGGGTAACTACATGTTTAACATTTTGAGAAAGTGCCAAACTCTTTTCTAAAGTAACTGTACCATTCCCTCAGCAACGTATGACAGTCCCAGGATCTCCACATCTTTGCCACTATTTGCTATTATTAGTCTTCTTTTATCATAGCCACTATGGGTGTTATAAGGTGGATATGAAGGGCTATCTCCCTGTGGTTTTGATTTGCATGTCCCTAATAGCTAATGACTCAAAGAAAGCTTTATGTTTTCTTCTAGACACTTTCAAATTTTAACTCTTAAATGTAGGTTTACCAGACATTTTGGTTGACTTTTATGGATGATATCAGATAAGATCTAAGTTCATGCTGTTGCTGTTCAAATTGTAAGTAACCAACTATCCCGACACCATTCGTTGGGAAGATTATTGTGTCCCCATTGAATTATCTTGGCTCCCTTGTCAAAAATCAATTGGCTGCAAATGTAAGGACTTTTATTCCATTCGTCTCTATGTCTGGAAGCCACTATTGTGCTATTTCATGACTCTAGTTTTGACGTAAGTTCTAAAATCAGGAAATTTAAGTCCTCCAAACTTTTTATTCTTTTTTGAGATTGTTTTAACAATTCTGGGCCCTTTCCATTCATTTTAGGATCATCAGCTCATTAATTTTTAGGAAAAAAAAAAAAGGAGGAATCTCGACAGGGATTGTGTGAAAGATAGAGATCAATGTGGGGGGGCGCCTGGCTGGCTCAGTTGGTAGAGCACATGACTCTTGATCGCAGGGTCATGAGTTCAGGCTCCACACTGGGCACAGAGCTTACTTAAGGAAAGAGAAAGAGAGACTAATATAGGTCAATGTGGGGAGTGTTGCCATATTAGCAATATTAAGTTCACGTAGCAGAAGACCCAGGTCATTTTCAAGGGCTCTGCAAGTGCCTTAGGATGAAACCTATACACAACAGGCCTTCCAAGGTCCACCTTGACCCAGCTCCTAGGTAACTAACCAGCTTCCTCTATTGCAGCATCCCCCTCCCAGTGCCAACCCAAAATACACTACCAGCCACATAAACCTGCCGTCAGTTCCTGAAACACAGGATACTCTCTTTTATCTGCAGGTCTTTCCTTACTCACATATGCACATTCCCTGTGTCAGGACCTTTCTCCCTTAGGCCCCATCACCTGACCCACTGCTTTTCCTTTATCTCTCTACTTTTCACTCCCTCTGAGAATCATATCCTGAAACACACAACCCCCCACAGCCTACCTTATTTACTTTTCTTTGTCCTTACATAGTGGACTTCAGGGAATTTGCAGAAACAGGCTGGTCAAGACCTCAAGCTGGTTGAAATGTCTTGGTTAAAATGGACACCACTGGCCCCTATTTTGGGCAGTATTAGAAGTTTTGGCGGTTTTACAACGGCTCAGATGTCTTTAAACATTGTTAGCACATTTCATAACATTTTCAGGATTTTTTTACCTAGATTATTTTACCTGTTCACATTGTTTATACTGATTGTTATTGGCTGGAAGAATAGCGGCCCCTCAAGATGTGCATATTTTAATCCCTGGAACCTAGAAATATGTTACATTATATGGCAAAAGGGCCTTTGCAGATGTGATTAAGGGCCTTGAGATGGAGAGAGTACCTGCATTACCCAGGTGGGCCCAATGATATAATCACAGGTGTCCTCATAACAGGAAAGTAGGGGGAGATACCATACAAAAGAGAAGGCAATGTGACAAAAGCAGAGATTAGAACGCTGGCAGCCTCTAGAAGCTGGAAAAGGCAAGGGAATGAATTGTCCACTCACAGCCTCCAGAAGGAACCGGCCCTGCTGACATCCGACTTTAGCCCAGTGAAACTGATTCAGATTTCTGATGTCCAGAACTGTAAGAGAATAACTTAGTGTTGTTTTAAGCTACTAAATTTGTAGTAATATGTTACAGTAGCAGTAAGTAATACAACAGTAATGAGTTGGAAATAACCTAATATCCAACAGTTGGAGAGGCTCCTAGGTGGCTCAGTCAGTTAAGTGTCCAACTTCGGCTCAGGTCATGATCTCAGGGTCCTGGGATCGAGCCCCATGTGGAGCCCCAGCTAGGCTCTGAGCTCAGTGGGGAGTCTGCTTCTCCCTTTCCCTCTCCCTCTGCCCCTCCACCCATTCATGCTCTCTCTCCCTCAAATAACCAAATAAAATCCTTAAAAAAAAGGGGGGGGGGCGACCAGTTGGAAACAACCTCAATATCCAATAAATGAGTTAGTTGGAAACAACCTAAATGTCCACGGGATGGAATCAGTTATATAGCTTCTGATAATTTTCAAAAGAATAGGTGTGGCTTGATCGCTTTTAAAAAGTATTAAAAATTATTTGGAAGGCCATCTATCAAGTTATTAAAGTACACAGAATAATCAGTATTCATATGTTAATCTTTTTATTTGTTTTTATTTGTTTTATCTGCAATGAGCCTAAGGCTGCATTGTTCTTGTTATAAGGGAGAAAAGGCAATAAAATAAACTTACGCAATGAAAGAAATGAGAAAATAAAGGAAAAGGATTTGGAATTTTTGAAAGCTTTTATAGATTTGATTTCTTAATTTCTAATTTATATTAATCCAGCTTTTCCTGTATTATTTGTTCAGCATTGCTTTCAAGAACTTTTCTATCTTGTAAATTGGTTGAAAATGAGTATTTCTTTTTTTTTTTTTTTTAAAGATCTTATTTATTTATTTGACAGAGAAAGACACAGCGAGAGAGGGAACACAAACGGGGAGTGGGAGAGGGAGAAGCAGGCTTCCCTCCAAGCAGGGAGCCCGATGCGGGACTCGGTCCAGGGACTCCAGGATCATGACCTGAGCCGAAGGCAGTCGCTTAACCAACTGAGCCACCCAGGCGCCCTGAAAATGAGTATTTCTGATCCCCAGTTCACATTTTTTAAACTTTTGGAAGTACTATACATATCGTCTTAGAACCTCTACTATTTATGCACCATAAGACACAGTGCCTGCCTAGAAATGATCATTTAGATGGAGAGAATCAACAAAACTAAGTGATATAGAAAATCAGGCAATATGCACTAACATGTTAAGGTATACAGCTTGGATTTTAAAAGAATGTTGATGTGGTGTTTCATAAAACCATACACATAGGTTTGCATGTGCTTAGATTATTTAAGATTATCTCCCAAATGTTAGTTCAAAATAACAACAGTAATGGCAATGGTAATAGTATTAACAATAATAATAGTGTTATATTCCATAGTATATTTGTCTAACCAAAAAAATTGTCTCACTCTTCATCCACCCTTACAAAAACTATATGCAGCAAATGCTATTTTACTATTAGTTCCACTTTATACATGAAGAACCCAAAGCTCAGAAAGGTGAAGCGATATTTTCAAGGTCATAAAGGTCCTTAGTGGCTTGGATGAGTTTTCTAGCCAATGACCTGCCCATGCGAGTACACATATCCCAGCTGCCCATCTCTCTGTAAAGACAAAAAGTAGGAAACCTCACCAGTTGGTCCCCCACTCCACTGGGATTTCCAGTGAAGAGGAAAAAGGAGCCAGAAATTGCTGACTGACATCTGCTCAAGGCTCAAGGAATTGCTAGTGCCTAAGGGGTCATGCTGGTCAGTTTGTTTTTAAAAGAAGTTACTGCTCAACTTGCCAGAAGTGACTTCCAATATTATCGTACACATCAATAGGATATAGCAGAATCAGAATTTAGAATGATTCAAATGTGTACTAAATGGAACTTTATTTTCCACCACTGTTCTCATCGTGCTCCAGCTTGCTCTGTCTCTATTTCTGATGTCCATGGAGGTAGAGTTGGAAGGATATTGGGAAGGAATCGTGACTCTCCAGTGGCCACGGTACAGGCCACAGGGAATAAGGACACTATTTTAGGGCTATCCATAGAAACACCTCTCCCTGACATTACTTCTAAACTATCCCCGTGCAATGGCACTGTGTTGAACAAGGTGCCATAACAAACTCAGAGCTTCCTTCAACAGCTGATAGTCTCCCCAGCCTGGACGCTCCCTGACAGCCCCAAACCTGTGTACATGTTTAACCATACCCACCCCCTGTTCAACCCTAAGGACATGGGGAGCCAAGAAACTCCTCTCTTTCTCAACTCTTTTCTGCCCAGAGCACCAGAAGGACTTTCTATTTAACTTTTCCTTCCAGGAGGAACTCTATGTCATAGCCTCCTTCTTCCCTATCCAATGAGCTTTTCCTTTTTTTCTCATTAAGCAAAAGTTTTTATTGAAGTATAATTAACATACAATGTTATATTAATTTCAGGTGTACAACATATTGATTTGACAATTCTCTAATACATTACTCAACCTATGAGCTTCTTTTCTACAGGTGGATATCTTTTCCCTTCCTTAGCACAAAAAGCCTCATGATCTGGCCCTAATGGTGGAAAGATTACAGGAAAAAAAATTTTTTTAACGACCAAAAGGCAAGTACATGAGGAATTATTTCAAAATATTCATCTCTTTACAATAGCAGTGATTAAGTGTGAGGCTCTGTCTCCAGGATTTGGAACCCCAGCTGTACCACTTACCAACGGCATGACCTTGGACAAGTCACTTAATTATTCTACACTTCAGTTTCCTGATATGTAAAAATAGAGACAATACTAAGCTCGTTGTGAGGATTAAGCATGACTATGAAACAGCAGGTATAGGGGTGCCTGGGTGGCTCAGTTGATTAAGCGACTGCCTTGGGCTCAGGTCATGATCCCGGGGTCCTGGGATCGGCCCCGCATCAGGCTCCCTCCTTGGCAGGGGGACTGTTTCTCACTCTCCCTCTGCCACTCTCCTGCTCTCTCTCTGCCAAATAAATAAATAAAATCTTAAAAAAAAAAGAAAGAAAGAAAGAAACAGCAGGTATAGCACTCAACATAGTCACTGGCACACAACGAAGTATCTAGCTAACATTAGAGACTGAATGTTTCTTTGTCCCTTAGCTACCAAAGTAGTCATTCACTCACGTTGTTGAATTTCATATGCAGAAAGGGAACACTCAATGAAGGATATCCATCATTTTCTTTCCCTACAATAACAATAAAACTCTACCTCCAGTGTTTTAGACCTCCTTGCAGAAGGTCATTGCTGAGATGCCTGACTAACCCTGGATAGCAATGTTGCACTAAGTAGAATTCATATATTAGACCTGGGAAAGTGCATTCTGGCTTTCTGAGAAAAGGGCAGAGTTCAAATCAACAAAAATCTTGAGAGGCACCTGGGTGGCTCAGTTGGTTGAGCATCCGACTCTTGATTTTGGCTCAGGTCGTGATCTCGAGGTCCTGGGATCAAGCCCCACATGGGGCTCTGTGCTGGGTTTGGAGCCCACTTAAGATTCTCTCTCTCCCTCTCCCTCTGCCACCACTCTCCCTCTCTATTAAAAAAAAAAATCTTGACAAAAATCTTAGGTGAAAATGTAGGGTGTATTACACACATGCACATTAAAACCAACCAGAAAATATATCTAAAAAAGGTATAAGCACATTTTAAATGATCTATTTAATACTATATCTTTTTTTAAAAAAGATTTTACTTATTTACTTGAGAGAGAGAACATGCATAGAGGGAGGGGGAGAGGGAGAGGGAGAAGCAGACTCCCCACTGAGCAGGGAGCCCAACATGGGGCTCGGCTTCATCCCAGGACCATGACATCATGACCTGAGCCAAAGGCAGACACTTAACCGACTGAGCCACCCAGGTGCCCCAATACTATATGTTTTATTAGCACTGAAAAGTGTCTCTTTTTATACTACTTAGTAAGTGCTATTATCAGTATATAGTGTTCTGTGTACAATTGTCAAGTGTTTAGTAATATCTGATTACTCTGGCTTTATTGTCCAAGTCATTTCTGAATGGATCAGAAGCACTCTGAAACCTGGCTAAAACAATTTATCTCATGGTGAAAATGCAGTTCAATGAAACAAGCTAATAAATTTCCTTGGCTCACAGTCACGCACTCTCAATCAAAGTTTCTTGAATAGCAAAAGGTTATCGTACAGCTGCCTTGAACCAAATGCAATTCTTTAGAAATCACCATTATGGGGGTACCTGGGGTGGCTCAGTGTGTTAAACATCTGCCTTTGGCTCAGGTCATGATCCCAGGGTGCTGGGATCCAGCCCTTTGTTGGGCTCCCTGCTCAGTGGGGAGTCTGTTTCTCCCACTCCCTCTGCCCCTCCCCCTGCTTGTGCTCTCTCTCTGTCTCAAAAAGAAATCACTATTGTGGAGATATTTGGGGCATAAAATAAATTTTATTTAATTTAGTGAGATACATATAATAACTCAAATCAGGCTATGATATTCCTTTGTTCATTAGTTCCTTCAAACTATGTTGAGAGAGAGATCTTCAAAATAAGCCAGATTTGCAATTTCAATAGCCCACACCAGAATGTACAATTTCCCCATTTTCCTCTTAGAACCTAGCAGTCTAAATAATAAATATGTGTTTAATTTAACTAAATATTTTAATGATATTTCTTAGATGCCTGGGATATAGTTACTCTTACAAATATAAATCACACCCACCCCAGACACTACAAGAATCTTATTTATAGTATTAATTTTCACCATCTATGAAGAAAGGGTTTGTAGAGCAAACTTCAGACTAGTCCCTGTGGAATTTAAACTATGTGGAACTTGAACTAGGAGACTTTATAGCATTTAGAACCGGAGCCAGAGCTGTTCCCCTGGAGGGTATCCGCCTTCAGAAATAATACTGTCTACTTCTTTTGCTTAGCAGAGTCTCCATTTAAGGAAGTGTGAACGGTATTCTAATAAACAAGTGTTTTCTAAAATTTGGGGGGTAGGTCTTTCAAAGCAAAAGAGAGGACTTTAAAAAAACTTTACTGCCCCACCTTGAGGGGCACCCTACAGGGACACGTGGATGCATACTGCTCCCAGGGAAACAGAGAGGAAGAATTGGACTGATGCTACCTCCAATATGTCCTTCTTACTGCAAGTTTCCAAAAGCAAATGGCTCTTGTCTGGACACTGCAAATGAATTTCGTCAGGTCAAGGTGCAAATTGGTATTCTTCTCTCTCCAAGAAGCCAGGTTTACATTTATTAAGCAAATTCGTTTCACCATTCCTGGCTGTCTATATGCATGTCTGCCTTTTGAATTCTCTTGAACTGGTTATACATCTCACTGTTTCTACACTAATTAGTGAATCAAATAAAATCATGGCCATTTTTCATTGTATATTTGTATGAGAGTCATGATTTTTAGCTTTTTATTAAAATTATCTTTTAAACAGATCCTGACATCCCCTTGACAAAAGGGAATTTCGAATTTCCCTTCCAAAAAAAAGGAAATATTAATTCTAAAATCACCCCTCAGAAAGCATCACCAGTGGCAAATCACACATGCCACCATCGCTGCTATTTTTATTGTTTTCTTTTTGTTTTTGACAACTTAATTAAAAAATAAATTAACTCAGAAAATTTAAATACTAAATAAGTGTATAAAGCAAAAAGTGACAACTTCTTCTTAAACCCTTAGGTATCACTTCCCAGAAGTAACCCAGAAGTTAACAGTTTACCACTCCAATTTTTATCTAGATAAAATAAAGATTAAAATGAAGACTATGTACATAGATCTAGACTATATAGAGAAGGATCACAGGAAGGTAACAGGGAGGAAAAAGGGATAAATTTTGCCTTGGTGTTGGGGAGGAAGTCTGGTCACTGGATTTAAAGTCAGGAAACAGGTTGGGGCATCTGGGTGGCTCATCTGTTGAGCGTCTGGCTCTTGGTTTCGCTAAGGTCCTGGTCTCGGGGTTGTGATCTCAGGGTCGTGGGGTTGAGTCCTGGGTCCAGTCCTGAGAGGGCCTCTATACTCAATGCAGAGACTGCTTGAGATTCTTTCCCTCTCCCTCCCCCTCTGCTCCTCCCCTGGCTCACAAGGGGCACACAAGTGTGTGTGTGTGTGTGCCAAATAAACAAATAAATAACATCTAAAAAAAATTATAAAGTCAGGAAATGGGAATCCTGTACTGCTTCTGTGGACTCCTCACATGTACCTGTGAAGAGACAGGTGCCCAAGGAGAAGAAGCTGCCCTCGGGCTCTGGAATTGCTTCAGGCCCGCACCCCGTTTCATTCACCCTCCCTGATAGGCTCCACTCCTGGGGTTTTGGTGGTGGTGCTTGTTCCCCCTTTTGTTTCTGTAACTTAATTCTTTTTCTTTATACAGGCTCCAAAACCCAGTTAGGGACCATCTGCCTAGTGCTCAGCCTTGGCACTCCCTAGAATATGATTGCCTTCTTTGCCCTCTGGGAAAAGAGGTGAATAAAGAGACCCCAAACCAGGTGAGAAGGTAGCCCTGCTGGCAGCGAGGCCATGCTGTTCCCAACTCAAGCCACACTCACAGGATAGAAACAATGTCTAAACAGGGCCACTCCCTTACCATATTTGGAAGGAGACCGCGAGGTCACTCTGCAAGCACAAAAATGATGAAACAGCCCCCTCTTCTGTCTAACAGAAGCGACTGCCACTACCTTTGCTTTACCAACGAGAACACCCACCCCACTGTGGTCCTCCTATCTGATCAGGAAACCCTGTTAAGATACACAATCACAAAATTGCTCCTGCTTCCTGAAACCTCCAGTCCAGAACTGGCCTCCACTCCCTTAAACTCACCTTGCATCATCCAACACACACCCGTATTCTGTAAGAAGCTTCTCCCAACTCCTCATGGTTCTTTTGGAGTGCTCTCAGTTTGGTTACCGCAAGAAAAATAAACCTAATTTCTTTTCACTACAATAAGTGTGTTCCTGATGATCTTTTGTTGGTGGGCTTTAATAGGGAATAACTTACTTGAAAGGAATATTACATTTCATTCTGATCTTACAGCAACCCTTAAAAATGCTTCTCTCTGCCTGCTTTGTATTCTTCCATTTCTAATGAAGATCTTACTAAAATACATATGCATTTTCTTACTGTAACCTAGCATCCAACATGTAAAGCAAATAAAATAAGTCTTTTTGTCCCCAACAGCCACTGAGGGTGAGACTTGGGCAAGTTCATTCGGGGAGTTATGAAAAATGCCATGTGGAAACCTGAATTCTCCATCCTGAGAATACTCTAACATGAAAAGAGTAGTCAAGGAAAGGGCCAAGTCCTTTAAATTTATCACCTCAAAAAATACCCTGGGGGTTGGGCGCCTGGGTGGCTCAGTTGGTTAAGCGACTGCCTTTGGCTCAGGTAATGATCCTGGAGTCCTGGGATCGAGTCCCGCATCGGGCTCCCTGCTCGGCGGGGAGTCTGCTTCTCCCTCTGACCCTCACCCCTCTCATGCTCTCTCTCTCATTCTTTCTCTCAAATAAATAAATAAAATCTTTTTAAAAAAAAATACCCCGGGGGCTTCAGGAGCTCCTCGAGAGGCACTCCAATCCAACTGTGCAGGGGTTCAGGAAGTGTGGCCACTGACACCTGCTCAATGGACAATCAGCACAGAGGGCAAGGCTAGCCAAATAAGCTACTTCTCTTTCCCCTAGGGCCCTAAGGAAATCATCTCATTAGGGATGGTCAGACTGGAGAGAAGGTCAGAACCAGAGGAAGAACAAGACCTGCATTCCACTCCCAACTCTGCTGTTAATTAATTTATTCATTGCTTCTCCAAGGAGAGGAGTGGTTAGAACTTCTCCATCCCTAACTCCTTTAAATACTCTATCAGTATTTAAATCCCCTTCTCTGATTATCACACACACCTGGAATCACCTTATTTCCAACCCTCTACCTTCCCACTTCCACACGCCCCACCCCCAACTTCACTGATGGAGTTGAAGCCCATAAGCGCCTTCTCAACACTTCAGACTGGCACAACCTTCCCCAGAAGGGGATCACCAAAGAATCTTCAGCAACACTGCCCCTGTGTGTGACACCAGCAACGTTGTAGATGTCAAGTCAGCAGATGCATAGCTGGTCATTAAGACTTCCTCCGAAGCATTGCTAAGCTCACCACCAAAGAATAAGTCTTGACATCCCAACTTCAGACACAAGCTGTGTCCAGAACTATCTCATTCCCCAAGAGAACTGAGGTACTGGCAGGGGTTAGGGGTCACCCTCCTAGTAAATGCCCCTTAGGGAAATCTCAAGTGGCCTTTCTTACACTGCTCCCATTGGGGATGATTTCAATCATCAGAGATGTTTTAATAACAGTTACCATGAGAAGGGGAAAGTATCAACCCTTGATCCCAGATGGTTCCACGTCCCCTATGCAAATGGGACTACCACCATCCCAGCAAATATTGAACACTTCATTCTAAAGGATATAGATCAGAACCCACATCTCATTAGCTTCAAAGCCCTTGCTTTTTCCCCTGAAAATAACTGCTTCATAAAGGGGCCCCTGCTAGAGATCATGCCCACATTAACCTAGCACTAGCAAAGGACACATTCAAACTCTGCCGTCATGACCTGCACCTCAAATAGCAAGAAGGCATGTAAATGTTAGGAAGATTTTCAATTCTTTTAATATATAATGTGGCAAAGGAAATAGCTTTTCAGGGTATACATATTAAATAAACTCTCTTCAAGCCGATTTCTATTTAGATAATTATTTGCAAACACTAGAAATAACATGTTTTATGAGCTGTCACTAGATGGATCAAACACACAATTTTCAACCAAATGTCAACCTTAAGTCACTAATATTCATATAAAATTCCAGCATTTCACTGCTCCAAGAAGAAGGGTTGTTGGTTTATAGAAAGCCTTCTGGACGTCAAATATAAACACATTTTAAAAGAAAAGTCAGGACGCCTGGGTGGCTCAGTTGGTTGGGCGGCTGCCTTCGGCTCAGGTCATGATCCTGGGGCCCCAGGATCAAGTGCCGCATCGGGCTCCCTACTCAGCAGGGAGTCTGCTTCTCCCTCTGACCCTCCCCCCTCTCATGCTCTCTCTGTCTCATTTTCTCTCTCAAATAAATAAATAAAATAAAATAAAATAAAAGTCAGCCATTCGCTTCCAGAATTGGCGGTACTGATGGGGAAGAGTAAGTTAACTCATGCTATTTAAGTTTTTTCTCAGAGGCACTTTCTCTGGTGATTTTTACATAGGGTCTATGTCTCATCCCCCTAACTAGACCATGAGTTCCTGAGGACTAGGACTGGGCTTCCTACCCACTATATATTCCTCTTAAAATGCCATAGGAGAAACTGACATTTAATGAGCATCTACCATGTGCTGAGAACAAATAGACCTCACTTAATTTTTTTTCAAAAACTCCAATTACAAACAGTCATATAATTTTAAGTAAACTGAGGCCCAGTATCCACCATACCAAACCATACTACACCACACCATACTATACCACACCACACCATACCACACCACACCATAACATACCACGCCACACGATACTATACCACACCATATTATGCCTCACTCTAGCATAGCATGAAAGCAGGTGATATTTACTAAAAGCTAGTGGTAAAGCTTACTGCTGAATGAAAATTTAAGTCAGAGTTATAAGACACCCATATTTCTTCCTTCTATTTCCAAGAACATCAACTCTCTATTTAAGAGTTTGAAAGGCATGTAGCAAATTGACAAGAAACTGGCAACTTAATTTCCAGCATTTATTTACCTCACAGAACTATGATCAGATCAGCCCAATAACCACAATACAAATCTCATCACCAGAGATGGAGGACAACCTAACAATTACCTGGCTAGAGTTAGAGCCACATACCTGACACATATGTTCAAAAAACACTGAATGAATGAATGACTCAAAACTAAAGAACAAAATCTTGCTTTGTTAAGCATTGTGAAATCGCTTCAGTTACTCCTAAACTAGAAACAGTAACACAAAGCCTAAGATAATGAAAAAACTGACGTATAAGATATACTGATTCAATTGTTTATCACAAAAATTTCAGCACTGGGTGTGATGTCCCTTTGGCTGGGGAGGTGAGGCAGGACACTTAAGCAGATGTTGCTTTGCACCCACATTGGAAAAAGCTCAGCAATGGTTCTTGGACCCCGGGGGACTAAGCCTATAAGCCTATAGTGTTTTATTACAATTTGGCTGAATTTCTGAGCTTTAAAGTTGAACTAGTAAAAAGTATTTGGAAATCCAAGTGGCGAAAGGGAACAGAAAATCCAGTAAATCCAGCCTGCCAGGAGGCCCTCTGCTGAGAAGACTGGCAAGCCCTGCCCCCCCATGCTGCATGTGTGTTCTCTCTAAATATCACAGTTGCTGCAGAACCTTAATATGGGGGCGCCTGGGTGGCTCAGTCCGTGAAGCGTCTGCCTTCGGCTCAGGTCATGATCCCAGGGTCGGGATTGAGCCCCACATCGGGCTCCCTCCTCAGCGGGGAGCCCGCTTCTCCCTCTCCTGCCCCCCCTGCTTATGCTCTCTCTCTGAAATAAATAAATAAATAAATCTTTAAAAAAAAAAAAAAAAGAACCTTAATATGGGAAAGGCCAGAAGGGGCTCCCCAGACTCTGCAAAAGAAAGGCAGTATGACCCTTTAGAGACCCAGCTTTGGGCTTATCATTAACACAGCTCCTTGGAGGGTTCTTCGCACACCTCGCCAGATCTGCACAGAGAAGATTAATGTAAAAACAGGCAGAAAATGAAGGAAGAGGGCAAAGGGGTCTTGTAAAATCCAACCACCATCTGCCACTTCAAATCCAGCAGCATTAAGGTGGTTTAGTTTGCAAGAATTTTCCCTCTGGTTTCTACAAAAGCACTGCTTAGGCAAAAGTGGTGTAGGTCGTCTGGCAGTTATGTGCAGGAGGACTTTATTGAGTGCAAATAAATGAACACACTGAAAGCAACAAAACAGGAAGACCACAGATGTATGCCTGGGCAACAGGGAACTGCAGCAACCCAGTTAGTGTGTGGTTACAGAGCTGCTCGAGTCACACCAAAGCATGAATCCGTTCCACCCCCACAAGTTAAAAACAAAAGAAAAAAGATTAAAAGGGTTATCTTTGACCAAAATATAAAGAAATAGTAACTTTTTTGTTGATGTTTTTTGTAACTCCAGGTTTACAGAATGGAATGGATCATATTCTTCAGGTCATAGGCTGCTACCGTTGGTGGCACCTGCAAAGTTCTTATATTCTATTTCGTTTTATTTTAATTCCCTTTATTCCCAATCCCAATCTTGCCCCAAGTATAGACACCCACTGTGGTATATTTAGAGTCTGACCTTTCACACATATTCATTTACAAACATGTCTATGTGTATTGTGATATGTAAATCTTATTTCTATCAAGCTTCTGCCTGCTGTATAGTAATCTATGAAGATGCATTGCCACAGTCTACTTATACATTTCCCTAAAGATAGACACCTATATTATTTCTGACCTTTTGTCTGTCAGAACATGTAATATTGCCATGAACATTCTCATATGTCTTTCCGCGGTCTTTTTTTTTTTTTTTTTTTTTTTTAAAAACTTTTTTCTTTAGATAAAAATTTGTGTTGGGTTTAAAAGCCCCACTTTTTCTCT